>NC_135367.1:25240000-25551666 GCF_051622035.1 Arctopsyche grandis
TATGTACGTGAGTATGTACCATTAACCATGCACTTTTTTTTTATCTTTCGACTTAAGATCTTTCGATTTTCGATCTTTGCCTTCCGATATTTGCGTTTTCGGGCGTTTCACATTCGGGCTCGTGTGGTAGACCCGACATATACATATGTGAAGATATTTAGCACAGCCTCGTGTCACGCAATACACAGTCGTGGAACACTCAAGAAGGAAAAACAAGAATAAAAAGGAAAGCAAACTCGGAAAATTTGGCCGTGTAAGCGCATTTCCGGCGAGGCGACGCTTACCGTCAGATTATGCAAAGTCTTAAGCCCCGCGAAGACTCAGCGTTTGCGCAATCCTAATTAAAGTATTTGCCGTAAGCAATGACAAGTTAATCACAACGCAAACACCCGAAGCCAGACGAATACATTAGGCGCGCACACTTTATTTAGTTTTCAACCGGAATGCAAATAAGGCCGGAGAAAGAGGAAAATGCGACCGTCCGTTTAACCGGCAAGACGCTCTCCCCGGCTTCCGGTTTAAACGCGACGATTTATGGCCGTATTGTTGTCTTACGCCCGCACGACGTTTCCCATTGTACACTTGCGTCGTTCGCGGTGTTTACTCTTCTTTTTCAATTAAACGAGTGTTTTGTCTCCGGAGTCTATCTGCTCCTATTGTATCTATTATATATACATACATACATAGTATCTATCGTGTTGTGTTGATCTAGTTAAGGGGGTGTGACGTTTCGCACTGCACGGCGGGTTCAACGGCTTTTGAAAGTTCAATTGAATTACTCCAACATATAGTCAAAGCTGTTGTTCGAGACAAAAGTCGACTATTTGCTAAGTTTGACAGCTGACAGATAAAAGCAGTATTGCTTGTCATTAAACCATATACGAATTATCGGGATCAATTAAGAATTATCGAGTAATTAAACATTACTAGCTTTTACCACATGGCAACATTTGGCAAATCGTAATTAACAGTTCAACGACGAGTCAGTCGGCATCTCGCTTGCACCAGGAAAAGACGTTACGAATCTTTTCCTCGCTATAATGGCGCACGTGCACATTATACTTATCACGCAATTAAGTACTTCAAACCACTTGTGATCTTCTTCATTGACGACCGTGAGATCACCACTATCCACAACCAACCTACATTATACCACGAAACGACCCCTTATCACCACGACGAATTGGATTGCGGTCACACACCACGTGTTGACCATGCGGCAATCTGCGTAAGGATCGAGCTACCACAACCCGTCAGTGTTATCAGTGAACAGACGGTCTGTGAAAGAGATGGCTGCATACGTAATGGCAGAGTAAACGAGATCATGGTGAACAGACGGGATGAGAAAGAGATGGCCGTATACGAAATTCCTGGAGCGCATCATCGGTTTACGGAAAATCTGCGAACGAGTTGTCAGGTAACCACCACAACCCACATTGAAGGACGCAACTCTTCATCTGCATCAAACGCGTGCATCTCGTGAGATGGCGAACGCTTCATAAACGTTCCCTAGAGATAGTGTGAGCCACGGACACGTGGCTTAACCCCACCCCAACAGCTGTTAATTTAAATTAATAAATCCATCATATACTAATATAGAGTCGTCTGATTGGGTTCTAGGACACATACCCGCCGGACACATATCCCCCGTCCAAAGCCCCTCTGGTCATCAACCCCCCGTGCAAATAGCCCCCGCCATGGATACAAATTATTTAAAAATAGTAATAAATAATTAATTATTTAAAAGTAATAAATTAGAATAAATTAAGTGTGGTAGAGATTTAATTTCAATTTGTATACAATATTTAATAGGAATTTATTGTTGTAAATAGAATAAATATCAATCTACAAGACTTTCAGTCACCAGTTAGCATTTGCGTTTTGTGGTATTGAAAGTAAATTTTAATGAAAGTATGTAAGTAAATTAAAAAAAAATCATAAATATGTTATATTATTATTATTATTATATTTAAAATATTTTTAGACTATCCATGATGTAATTTGTAAAATCGAGAAAACGAAAAGAGAAAGTATTATTTGAAGGTTATGTGTACGTCAAACAAAAAAAAAAAAAAGCAAATGGAGCTGTATCATTTGAGTGTAACAAGTTAGAATGTAAGGCTAAAATTGCATTGCCTCTGAAAATCCAGGCTCAACAAAATTTGTATATGTACAACAATGCACGTATAGAAATGGTAAATTTCATAAGAAGTGCAATATAAATGGTAAATTTCAAAAGAAATGCAATATAAATGGTAAATTTCAAAGTCTTGTCCTTAAACCAAACATAAAAATCGAATTATTCTCCAATTGAAGAATTAAATTTTGACCGTCTATACGAAGATGTCTGTTTATTAATCAGGTTTTTACTGCAGCAAACGAGGAAAAAAAAAGTAACAATGTATGAAAAATGGATAATATCATTCCGCTTGCAATAATTTGTATAAAATTGTGACCCACATCTCAATTCTACGCTCCATTGCAATTTGTGAAAGAATATTTAACCTGGAGAATATTATTATTATAGACAGATTATTATTAAATATGAAACCAAAACGGCGTCTGTAATTTGTTTCTGATTGGCTGTCGTCAAAGTCGTTTGTGATTGGCTGTCGTCAAAGTCGTTTCTGATTGGCTGTATTGGTCAAAGACGTTTGTGATTGGTCGGTCGTTAAATAATATATATTTTTTCGATTCAAATAATAAATTTAATAAGAAAACAAATGAAGATTTTTTTTCATGATCTTCATTTAATTTCCATTTACCGAGTGAAGCTGGGTAGCACCACTAGTTGGATAAAAAGTCTGGATAAAAAGTCAGGCACTTTTCAGAAATTCAAATTTCAAACGCGTCTAAAACGATGTTTTTTCTCCATCGTAATGGCGGAGGATACATTTACTTATATGGATGACCAAAATGAGCAATATGACAAAGTATGAAAACGATCGGATAACGATCGGAATTGTAATCGTAAGTGAAGTATAAAAGAGGAATGTAAAAATGAAGCTTGTGTTTTGTGTAAATTTTATTTGCTTTTATATTTTGGCACTTCCCTGATTCGGAACTTAAATTTTATAAATTCACTCTCACAAGAAGCATACTTCGATATCAAGATGATGTGAAAAGTTACGCGGATGCGACTTTCTTCGAACGGAAAGATGCAAAAACGAATTTTGTGGAGACGTGGGAAAACTTCTTCCTATAGTGCATTCACTCACCTGCACGTACTTTATAGTCGGTAATGATAAATTGAATTTCCCATTCAGCGACAACTATTTCCAAGTATCGACAATTCGAACTTTGCAGAAGCTCCTTTTTGGGATAACAATATCGAAATAGTTAGACTGTACATGTCTTTGTACATATGTATATGTATATGTACGTATACATATATCGAATAAATCGTGGATTTAGCAGCATATACATACATATGTATATGGGAAACTTGGTTTATTTTGGTCCATTAGGTTAATCTTTGATGCATTATAATCCCAATGAATCTCCTTGACAGCGTATGCTATGATTCGAATAATCGTTAATTATTTTGAATGTATTTGTATATAAAATATACGTATGTATGTATATACATATGTATAGTGTAATGTGTGGGTATATGAAGGATAATATATTATATGCGTGTGTTATCGCATTTAACAAGAGTTATAAGCGTCGACGGGATAATCTCATGTTCAATTCTGTCAAATAAAATTAATGATCCGAAACGAACGTCATTCTGACGTGAAAATATTGTTTTTTTATTGTTATTAATGGAAAAGCTACGTGTAATACTCCCGAGGGGGAAAATCTTCAGCGAAGAACCGAAAGTGGGGTGGAAAAAAAAAGTAAAAACGAGGACGCTCACAAAACGAAAAAGCTCGCAAAATCGTTACATTATATTTTGTCGTCACACATCGTCTTCCGAAATTCTGCCGTAAGTGCAATTGCTAAAAATAATAATTACCTTTTCGATTATTTTTCTTGACATCAGTGAGGTCGTCATTTTCAATTTCATTGAAGTATCAATGAAATCATAACCAGTCACATTTTCGTTGGGTATTTATTGTTCAGTGAAATCGTCTCTAATTACAATTTCACTGGCCCCTATTAGTGAAATTATAATTTTTGACAGTTGGATGATAGTGCGTCACCGATACGAATTGCGCCACCTCACGTCACAGCCCCACTCCTCTCCATCCCTACTCCGATACTGAACTTGCGCTCACACACCCTCCCCGCAACCTCACTCCTGTCCATTCTCACTTTCCTCATGGTCTACTTTATGTTTTGATTTGGCTTTTTTGTGGGACTGGATGTGGAAGTAAACACTTCATAATATCTTATCAGCCAACACTTATTTATTTAAGGTTAGGTTAGGTTAGGTTAAGCTAGAGTTGGTTTTATTTATTACGATTAACATGGTTCCTGCTATGCTTGAGAGCGTAGAGGCGTGGACAGCGTGCACTAGGTTTGCAGTATGCATCATGCAGGAGAAAGAAGAGGCAGAACGCGACCGAGAGAACAGAAGTCGGACTTCGTAAAGTGATGAGAGCCTAGATGGCTATCCTGACTGCCACCCTTGAGCAATACTTAACTAGTAGGCTACTATTTCTCGTATTTTTATTTGTAGACGCTCATTCTCACACAAAACAACGAATGAGATGGATTTAATCTTCATGTTTAACGAATTCGGTCCAAAAAAACTTTTAGTTATTTAATAAAATTGGTTTTTGACCAAAACCTTATCAATGCTAGTACATAAAGAATACAAATATAAATTTTCAGCTTAATACGTTCAGGGATGTGGTAAAAAAAACCGTGTGCTCACAATATTTTTGACTTCTAAGAGGAAAAAATCCCACTTCTGGTTAATTAAATTTAATGATTTTTTATTATATTTTCATCACGTTGATACAAGGAATTATACCTGAAATCGTGAAGAACACAGATATTTAAAGGGTCGATTAAAATAGTGGAAGAAAAATCCGGTAAACTGCCACTGTCGGTTAACGGGTGTTCACGAAATTTTATATATAACTTGGCATTAAGTTTATAATTATAGATATGAAATATCAGTTCAATACGCCAAAAAGCTTCCGAGAAAAACATAAAAACACCTCGATCTTATAGGGTAAAAGTACTACTTCTAGTTGAGATAAAAATAATTTTATATATACATATGTACATACATAAATAAAATTATAAAAATAATAAAAAGGCAATCAGAAACACATACTCAGACACAATTTTCTAGATTATGAAAACGTGATCAGTGATCGATTCTGAATTTGAATTTTTGCATGATCTCAAAACTTTATCTATTGTTATTACGTACATACATATGTACATAGATAAAGTAAAGACAGTCGGTAGAAATTAAGTTAGTTGATAGTTTTTTAGTGACACAGTTTGATGGACGATTTTTGCTGACCATGTGAAGATTTTTTGAAAAAAATTTTCGCCTACGGCGCTTTTTTAACTTTTTACATAATATTTTCATAATTATTTTTTCAAAAATAAGCTTATTTTTTATATTTTAAAACTCAATGAGGTGTATGCAAAGAATATTTTCCATTTTTATTCCGATATAAAAAAAAATCAATTTGACCAATTTTGGCCTGCCACACCTTAGAAAAAGCTGAAATGACGTCCCTGCTAGTAGCCGGGTGGTAGCTGAAGAGGAGGGGGTGTTAATGGGTAAAACTCCCACACTACCACCGGCAATAAACACGTTGGTGGTGTCTTCCAGAAGATTTCCCCCCGCCAGAAAAAAAGGGCTAGGTTAGGTTAGGTTAAGTTAAGGTTGGTTTTATTTATTTAAGATGAGGTTGTTAGGGTTGGAATAAGTTGTAATTCGGATTCGTACGTTGTAATTTGAATAACAAATTCACCAAAATTGAGAAGTAAATTTTAAATTCTATTGTTATATCCGTACTCACTTCTTGAGTCAGTGGAATTATAATCTCACTAGTAAATTATAATTTGACTGATAATACTGAAACGGTTCCAAAAAATTGAGTCAAATGGAAAATCGAGTTTTCAGCTATCTGAAATTTCGCTGAATTGTATAAAATGCTGCAAATTTACAAATCTGACCATTAATGTATCTGTGGATGTTAATTGATATGTATTTACATTGTATAATAATAATTGAACCAAATGTACAATGTTTCTGGCTAGGAAGGCACATTGGGGTTACCTGTTAGGAATGGCTAGTATAGATTAAAAATAAAATAAAATGTTCAAAAATTATTTTAAAAATATATTAAACAATGGATTTTAGTATGGTTTTAATTTCAATATATCGAAATTTTCAATATATTTTTAGATTTGATTAAATAAAATATGTAATTCGTTTTACTGTATTTGATACACGCACGTGAAAAGCAAATAGCACATGACGTACTTGATGCGAACGGCTCGCCTTTTCTCGTATGATTTTTATATCTACTTTGTACAGCTTCCATTAGCTAATACCCGACGGATTAAAACATACAAAAAAAAACACACACACACATATACCCATAAAAAATAGGACGAACTGTATGTATAGTGGGAAAAATGTTTCTCAGCGTTATTTTTAATGTGGTAAAATGACAGACACACTTGACAGTTGGAGCAACAGATGTCAAAACATTACCTCTAAAATTGGGTTTATTCGTGTGTTTTTTTATGACTTTTTTTACGACCGAAAAACCAGCGAAAGAGAGAGAGAGAGATGGAGAAGGAGGTCTATAAATCTCGAATGGGGAGTTATAAGTTGTAAGTAATTTAAAACATCGAAAAGTGTAATACAATTTAGAGAGCGCACGGTTCGTTTCGATAGTGTCAATAAAACATTGGAACGTACTCTCGGATGTTGAGTATTTTATTAATTGTTATGTGGATGTTATTGTAGAGGGGTGGGTAAGTTTGAGTTTCTTTTGTGAGTGAATGTGTAAATAGAGCGGTGGGGTTACATTCATGTTCGTTTTGAAGTGAACGATATTGAAATTCACTTCCAATGGAGAATTATAGCAAATGTGATAGAACTGTCGGCAAACTCAATCAATAGTCTCAAGTTTTCTGAAATGAACTGTTCGAGTCCAATTTAAGTTGAATAGTTTCTATCAACTCTATATTGGCGTTATACTATTCAATTTTGTAGAAAATTTCAATTCGAATGCGAATTCGAAAGACAGGCCCGAGTTATTATAATTGAGTTTAATAAGTAATATGAATCTCTATTTTTTATTATATATGTATACATATGTACGTCTCCTAATAGTTTTTTTTTTAATAAATTCGTTGGTTTCATAATGAATATTAAATGTTAAATTGTACGTCAAAATCCAAATTTAATAATGATATTTTTCTTTTTTAAAACACAAATGTTAAATAAATTTAAGATTCTTTTCGTAAGTATGTGTGATTCTTTCCATTTATTTTTGTTAGATTAATTTATTTCACTTCTCAATAGATGTCATTTTACATATGTACATAAAAGTAGGCGCTTTTAATGAAGATATTTGTATCAATTTATTGATTATCCATATGTATATTCGTAGATTCATTTTTAAATCTATAAAATTGGCAAAAGCAACATTTACTTTCTCATTATTACTGCATATATACTACATACATAGATAACGTAAAAATGCAATATCTGTTAAATAATTTGCTATCAAAAAGTATATTAAACAAAATCTTAAATAAACAAAACGGAAAATACCGAAAAAAAAGTAGGTAGCGACATTTTTAAAAACTAGTCTTTTCTATGTTTTGTATATAAAAATATAAATATCGTAAATATCGCATATGAGTGATAATGACAGCCTATAATGCAACTTTATAAGATACAGTGTGAATAAGATATAATTATAGCCGTTTAAACAATTAAAATCTGACAAAACGAGAGGATGGCGGAAAGTCAAACATATTAAGTTACTGACTGCTAACCGTCAAGATGTCCAAAATGTTTGCATTCTTAAACGTGTCTATTACGATTATTTTTCACCATCCTATTGGCGGAAGCGATTTAAATATCCATCATTTACCAAACCGGGCAAAATGGCAAAGATTCAAAACGATCGGAAGACTGGATAGGAATAGTTACTGCATCGTTAGCGAAATGAAACATAGAAACGTCTAGTAAAAATGGAAAACTAGAAGTTTTCTAGTTATTTCTTATTACCTTCCATAGGGGAATGATATATTGTTGCCGAAATTAAATCAGAAAACTAGCAGCCAAATTGCCATAATATTCAATATTGAATCACTTTTGTAAAATAGGAGAATACGATGTTTTTTTTGCTTTATTAGTAATGATGCTCTTATTGTTGAAGAAACAATGTGTAAAATGTATTATACGTGTATAACCAACTTATATGTGTATAACCAACGGCGTAGACTAGTGGTAAGCATATTATGCTGTCGAGCAGAGTGGTCACGGGTTCGATTCCCACTAGAAACTCGCTTCTGTTCAGACCTTGGTTTGTGACTCTAGGTCGATCGTTTCGATAAAATTGAATGTTTGTTTGTCTGTCTGTCTCGTATAGGCTCCTAAACCACTCAACCGAAAACGATGGAACTTCCAGGATTTGTTGTATGCATGTCTGGGAAGCTTACTGTAAAAAAAACGGAATAAAACCTCTTAATAATAATATTCGTAATAACGATTTTACCGATGCGAAAGTTTGAAGCGCCATTGTGTAGTCAAGGAAATGTGTTCTTTCGTAACCACGTTACCAGTTGGTTTATGACATCACGAAGAGACGTTAGTTGAGCTCCAACCATCACTTGAAACGGGAACGGGAACGGGAATTGCATGCTTTATTCTGGCATTGCAATGCATGCCGGGTTCAGCTGGTGTATTATATTTTAGATTGAAAATTTTTGAATGATAAATAAATGAATTGCACATATAAGAGTTTGAACACAATATTTCGGCTAGAGTGAAACTTTTAAAAGCATATTATAATACAAATACAACCTCTTTTCACACTCCGTATTGATTATAAATGTTTAATAGACGTCGTAAAAAATCAGGTAATTTTCACCTCTGCGTCTTTCGCCAAGGGCTAAAAAAGAGTCATTTGAGCTCAACAACTTGGGAAACTTTCCCCACAGACTAGGGCCCGTCTGCAAGGGTCGGAGAAGGGTGGCCGCTCGAAACTTGTCCGATGGTCCATCGTTTTTATATTAGCGAACAATTAGGGGTTGGCCAATCTCGTTAATTACGATCAGACGTGCTTAGCGAGCGATATTCGCAGGGTCCCAAATGAATTTAACGACGCCCCGGGTTGACGACGCCTGGTCCCGTACGGGGCGTCGTCGACGCCTCTTGCATATCAAACAACTATATCTTTTGGAAAGTCCTCATCGGTATACATTAAATACTGGCTATATGCATATATTATATTTACAGTGTGCATACATACATACATATATACATGCATACTTGCGTATATAGTGATAAATGGACGTGGAAATAAATTAACCGGTCACGTAAGTGGAGCTTTGTACGTGCTTTGACAATTAAGAATTCTATGATAGTATATGTATATATGTTTTATATTTATATGCTCGATTTCCGAAGTCTTGGAATGGTTTTAATAAATCTAGATATTATTTTATTTATTTTATTTTTACATAGATATTTATTATTTATTTTTTTACATACATATATACCAGGAAGGCATTACAAGTAGCCCGAATGCGCTTTCCTGGCCAATTACAAACATTGCAGCATTTTTTTTTATTATACAAGTCGCTGAATTACGAGACATCTATGAATTGTACATAAATTTTATTGTACATTAATCAATCTCAAAAAGTGGTGACATAGTAGGTAGGAAGGATATTTAGTCGGGAACCGTTTCAACAATGAAATCAGAGAAAATTGGCAAATTCTGATAGGAAACGATTGACCTGGAGCACAAATATCCAGGTCTGACCAGCAGCACTACAGATATACCTAGAAAAATTCTTTTCAATTGAGGTCAGCTCATGGGATTGAACTCAGTGTCTCTCGACGCTAAGCAGAAGCTTAACGACCGAGCTATGCTGCTGGCTATATATACCAGGAAGGATTGACAGGAAGACTCCAGTGCGCCTTCCTGGACAATTAATTACAAACAATACAGCATTTTATTATTAGATAAAACACTGTATTTCCAGAAGCTGAAGATCACAAAATAACAATTAATTAGTTAATTAATTACATAATTAATCCGTTGAGACATCTATAGATTTAGATTTTGGTACATAATTTTTATAAATTATACACACAATAAATACAGAAGATTTGTGACAACAGGAAAGTTGATTTTTTGCCAATTTTGAGGTACCGTTTCAAAAATGATTAGATAAAATTGGCAAACTCTGATAAGAAACGATCGATTTGGAGTCACAAATACCCCCAAATCTAACCAGCAGTATGGTGGATCGAACCCACTGATCACTTGGTGCTAAACATACACGCTACCATTAAGCCATACTGCTGGCTTATATGACATTAGCTTTTTATTTTTATTTTATTCAATCAATCATGCACACTCGTTTAACAGATTGCTCCAACGCGACGGGTGTGGTATACATGTAAAGCCAGCATTTAAGGTCAAAGAATTTGACCTTAAAGCCATCAACATGAGGCCATCCCCCCCCCCAACTAATTAACAGACCTTTTCATCGGAGAACGAGACGGCTGTTCAACAACACATATTAAGTATGTATATATGTACATATTCAAAAATTAATCGTCACGCGTTTTTAGAAACCGATTCGATTATTTTATGTTTGTGTTTAGAGTTAACCGTTGACACTATCTCTTGAATATATAACAAACTTAGGAAAAATATAGACTTTTTCAATTTCATTAGTATCACAGGATATTTTTAGATGTCACTGTGAAGTAACCAAAATTAATTTCGAATCATAGTCTTAAACACGAAAGAGCGCGCACCGGTGCGTTTATGGCGATTAAGTGGTTAAGCGTATATGAAGAATATACAGCAATAGGTATTAAGTATATATTGTGGTATACATATGAAGAATTATTTTTATTAATTATTTAAACAGGTGTACGCCAATTTATTGAACACGATATCTATGGTCAAACGATTAACAGTCACAGGGACATCTATGGACATTTTATTGAAGTATTTTTATAATCAGAGTAAATCGAGATGCTGAATAGCTCGAATTTTTGCGAAAAGGATATAACAGGGTTAGTAATTTGTTGGAACAGTTTCAATGAAAATCAGATACATTGGCAAACTCTGATAGGAAACGATCGAAACGACTTATATATCCAAGGTATCCACGAGTTATATCAGCAGCATATGGGATATAACTCGTGACCACACAATTTAAAGCATCACATGCTTAACTACTGATCTTGCTTTAAAGCACTGATTGTTCATATGTCTCTACAGACATCTCAAGTCTATTTTAATAGTAACTCAAGTATATTTTATTTTTTTATTTACTAGCCAGCAGTAAGGCTCGGTGGTTGCGTTAATGTTTAGCAACGAGAGGTTACCTGGTCCGATCCCGTGCTAATCTTTAATGCTGCTTGTCAGACTTGGATATTTGTGACTTCAGTTCGATCTTTTCCTATCAGAGTTTGCCAATTTATCTCATTTCATTGTTGAAACGGTTCCTCCATCAAATTGGCCAAAATCATCCTACCCGCCATGTCACAGATATCTGAATTTGATTTATGCACAATATGTAAAAAATGATGTAATAGTTAAGTCTAAATCCATAGATGTCTCTATGGCTTGATTAATTATTAATTTTAGGTTTTTCAGCCTCTCAATATACATCGATTTATTTAATAAAAATGCTGCAATGTTTGTAATTAATTGTCTAGGAAGGCGCATTGGGGTATACCTGTTAGGCCTTCCTGGTATACATCCATATAAAAATAAAATAATAAAAATAATATTATTATAGGTAGTTTTAAACTGTACTAAGGAAAAGGTAAAAATAAATTGAAATGAAAAACAAACAAAATACACGTGTAACTATGGCGGAAAGTACGTATACCGATTTTTTGTAGATAATTTTACAGCTTAATATTTCGTTTGATATTTTGTAAGATACGATATTTCGAAAGCCCGGTTTGTATTTATATTAAATATCATTTTTAAAAGAGCCCGGCAAATACAGGGTGAAAGTGAGTGAGCGAGAGAGCCCTTAATTAAAGGTATCCGTTCGGCCGTAATGAATTGCACAATGGCGTATTAATTCACACGCAATAGCTTCATCAAAAATTTATATATATAATTTTCCTTCATTGAATATTCGAATTCATTTACAAAACGTGACGCAATCAAAGGTTTTTTCGTTGTGTTAAAATAATTTGGTTTCGTGAGAGTTTGACGCGAGGGCACGCGATCGTTGCCACTGCATTGTCTTTCAACCCTTTATCGTCCAGGAGCGATTATATGAGGATCTTCATTGGAATTAATTCTATTTGTCTGCTTGTTTATTTTAAATACATATTTTATATATACATAATATACAAATATACCAGGAAGGCCGAACAGGTAAACCCTAATGCCCCTTTAATCAATTACAAACAATGCAGCATTTTTATTACATACATAAAAGTCGCTGAATTACAAGCCACTGAAAAACTCCAAATTAACAATATCTTGTACATAAATCATACTCAAATATTGGTGAGTGGGTAGGAAGGGGCGTTAGCCAATTTAATGGAGGAACCGTTTCAACAATGAAAGCAGGAAACTTTTTCAAAATCTGATAGAAAAGGAAACGAAATCGACTTGGAGTCACAAATATCCAAGTCTGACCAACAGCATTACAGATAATATACTCAGGATAAATTCTTTTCAATCGAGGTCAACTTACGGGATCGAACCCGGCGACCTCTCGGCGCTAGGCAAAAGCTCAACCATCGAGCCATGCTGCTGGCTATTCTGTCACGTTAAATATAAAACCTGAATAAATTTAGATTACTTTTATTAATACAACACCGGGCTTAAATTTAATCCCGGTAAAAATTTTACTCATTATCAGAGGTGTGCTTAAAATTTAAATGCAAACTTTTGAAGGTTTGGTAATATTAGTATTACTTTCTTAGCAGAAAGTTATTCAATTAACTTAAATGTGTGTGTATGTATTTGTGTATATTTAATGAAATATATGGATAGCAAAAAAAAAATCATAAATATAATATTTCAAGTAATTTATTGAATGGTCAAAATCGATACAGTCTAATTTTTTTGTTTACATTGCAAATTTCATCATCTAATCTTTGTCGTTTTAATGATCCGTTTGCTCCAAAAGTCTTTCCGGAAAATTTAGTCATTTTGCTGATGTCGTCAATTTTCCTCTTTCTTTTCCCGTTTGTAGTTTCCAAGCGTTTGACGTTTAATGGATCAAGTTTTGCAGTCTTGACGTGTATTCTCAATCTTCTTCGGAGTATGCGGTCACCTTTGATGACTTCAGCAAAGTACGAGCCAACAGTCGAAACGGTGTATAATGATCGTCCATCAAGCATCCTGTAACAAAAAGAAAAACATAGATTAGAAAAAGAATTACAAATAGTATAAAAACAAATATTAAAAAAATAAACAAAAAAGACCGATAATTACCTGAATAAAAGGCAGACGATCTCAACAGGGAGGCTTTTAAGCTCATTCCCCCGATTTGGCATATCCTCGCGGAAAACTGGCAGGATCGTGAAAGAGTACTCCATCTTGGTTTAGAATTCAAAAGTTTCAAAAAGCTCAAGTTGAGTGGATGTCTTTTTTTGAAAAAACGCAGGACTCCGTTAACCTCTGCCGGAGCTCGTCGAAATTCATATAATTTCTACCTCCAATAATTCTTGACGGAGCTCGCCGAAGCACTATAAGATACCTTCCTTGATTTATGGCGTAGCTCGCCGAAATTGCTATCACTATATTTATTTAATTTTAGACCATTGTGGCATTATAGGAATCCTTAATGCTTCACAATGGTCGAAAAAATAGTAGATAAGAGAAAAAAATTATACAGAATGCATTAACAAATAAAAATGCATTAAAAACAATAGCATTATAATAATAGTAGATGAAGTAAAAATATCAAGTAAAAAATATATAGTAGGGAATGTCTTGCACCTATAGCTAGCACCTATACATGTACATATGTATAAGAACCAGCCGCAAATACAAAATACAATACTTGTGAGAAATGGAATAGAGAAGATCAATATTCCACCCATTCATCACATTAAATTATTAAAATAATGATGAGCGCAGGCTACCAGACAAATAGGTTAAAATAATCTCCGATAACCTACGCTCACTGAGGTGGAAACTATCACATTCTGGTTCAGCAGCAATTTCATTATGAAGTCAGATAGCTCTTGAAATAGGAATCATTATATAAAGAACTGTGCTAGCAGGAGGTATGAAAAACCATCAAATGATGATGTTAACCACGCACATAATTATTACGGACATGTAGCCCCAACTATTCCAAAAACCACGAGCATGACGTATTACCACGTAGAAGCTGGAGAACAAAACGAATTAATGAGAAGTTTATACGATGTTCGATTATATCCAAACATGCCCCCAAATAGAAAAGAGTAGGGTAAACCCATACAATTATCAATTGCGAATCAATACATGAGCTGTTGTATTTGAATGTGGAGGAAGTCCAATTTTTAGTTGCAAAAACACTATTTCTGTTTGACTCTTTTTTTTTTTTTAATTTATACCAGGAAGGCCTAGCAGGTAACCCAAATTCGCCTACTTGGTCGAAAACAAGTTGTTATCGCTTATTTTAACTCGATATGTCCAGAATCTGGGAAAAGCAGAATATACCTATTAAACGCCACCAGTATTTTTTAAATATTGTTGAACGCAAATCATTATATTTAATGTTTTGCCAGATATTTATTGAAATGAAACAAAGTGGAGTTTTGCTACTTTCAAATAACCTTTTTTACTGGCCTCTTCTTACTTCGCTTTCGATTTTTACGTCTGATTTTGTCTGAAAAAATTTGGGTTCTTATCCGATCGTTTTCAATCTTTAAAATTTTTGCTCAGTTTGATCATAGACACGTTTGAAAATCGTAATAGACACGTTTGAAAATACTCCATTATCTTTCTCACTGACGTCTATTGTCCACATTGGCGGATTTATCCACACTATTCCGATCGTTTTTTCCCTTTTCGCCACCCTCTCGCTACGTCAGATTTTAATTGTTTAAACGCCTATAACTTTTTACTTACCTCGTTTACGTTTCACTTACGATTACAATTCAGGAAAAGTTTGCCTCTTATCCGATCGTTTCCATACTTTGCCATATTGCTTATTTTGGTCATCAATATAAGTAAATGGATCCTCCGCCATTACGATAGAGATAAAATATCGTTTAAGAAGCTTTTCAAATCTGCCCGGCGAGATACTCGGTGACGTTTACCGTTGACGTTTGTTTATTAGTTTTAAACATAGATGGCGGTAGAAAAAAAATTATTGGTGTTTTTATTCAAAATAATTATTTTTTCATTCTATATTTATAATTAGAAAACTGTTTACAGGCTACATCAAGTCTCGATAAAATTTCATTCAAACACTAGGGATCTAGCCCATATCTTCCAAACACTGCACTCCGATCCAAATACGATATTTAATATTATACTGCAAGCAATTCCGAAGTACATACGAGTATACAGCAACAAAACCAGTCGAGCATCGAGCCTCTTAGCACGGCTTGCACATACGTCATTTGAACCACACAGACACACCCCGCCCGGCAATTTTTGAATGTTTCATAAGCGATACAACATATTTTCATTAAAACTTGGCAAGGGCGGCGAGGGGGAGAGACCCCATGTGTCCCGGTGCCTCGCAATAAAACCGATATCGTCGGTCACGCGCACCTCTCTAAAAATCCGCCCACTCAATCATCCAACCGGGGGCACCCCGCAGCATACAACTGGCGCGATTTCAACCAGGGGGTGGTTGGAGGGGGGGTGGAGGCGCCAATACGCTTTCAGGGCACGCTTATATCGTAAAATCGGAACGCTCTCTGAGGAAGAGAGGCCGAGGCGAAAGGGGGGAGGGGGGGCACTAAAAAAAGGGTTCAACCCCCCCCCTTTCCAAGTCTTCGAATACCGCGGTATCAATAATAAATGATGCGGTATTGCTTTGTGCAAGCGCGGGTGAAATCCATTGGACCGTCTGTTGGGAAGGATATCGAGGGGGGTGGGGGGTGGTAGTGCGAAATATGCCCCGCACGGCCGGTGACTGTTAAGGGGTTAAGCGACGCGCGCAAATGACGCCGTAAAGCGCGCGATACCGACGACGGTATTCGCGATACGAAATCGCGCGCCAATATCGGCGAAAGTTGCGACCGCACTTGTTAGATATTGAAAAAAAAAATGGTGTGGTGGATGGGGTGTGTGTGTACGGTCTCAAGTCACGTTTGGCGTGCGAACCGTTCGAAATTTATTCAGTCCAAATGGAATATTGGATGTGCAAGTGTTTTAGATCAGCGGCTCTTAATGTGACGGGGTGGATCCAGGCGTTTTGACTCATGTTCGGTTTAACGTGATTGAGCTTCGTTGTATCCGTTGGGTATGCTTTATATCTATACATACATAGATCCTATTTGTAAAAATCTTGAATTTGCAATTAAAACAATGACGGAACACTTCACTAAGTGAAAAATTCAAATTAATCAAATCAAAACGGACGTCATATTCATTAGTGTTAGAAAGCATAAGCCAAGTTCAGATCTGAAAATCCCCTCTGGAGAAAGTCTGAAATGGCAGTCAGTAATAAAATATTGAGTAACGTTCGATAAAATAATGAGATGGGCACCTCACATTAAGGCAGCGAAATGCAAGGCGATGCGGGGTATATCCACAATATACCCAATATTTAATCGCCATAGTTCTTTATCAACTCAAAATAAAATAAAATTATATCGCGCGCTCATATTACCATTATTAATCTATGCTTCACCTGTATGAAATAACGCCTCGAATACTAACCTTTCCAAGCTCCAAGTAATACAAAGTAAATTCCTAAAAATAAGTTATAATACACCCATATATACTAACTTGATAAAACTGCATGCCATAAATAATATTCCGTTTGTTACAGACATTACTAACAAACTAACCAGTAGATTCTATGACAGAATCACTAATAACCATACTAACACATTTGTCATACTAACACCATACTAAGAGTCTCGGTGATTACAACAAAATGTCGATACCCCTCAGGTATAAACACAGATTACCTAAACACAATCTGCTTTAGGTCATCGACTGAGAGTCTTTATTTAATATTATGTAATATAACGAGCATTTATAAGAATTGTAATAATAGGTTTTTGAGCTATTTTTCCTATTATGCTGTTCATTAACATTAGAATAATATAATACTATGATTACTAAAAAAAATAAATTAAAATTGTAAAATAGAAAAGGATCAGTAGATCAGTAGCTATTAAAATAGATATACATAAGATATATTGTGAACATAATTTCGTAATAATATCTATAGATTAGTTTTGTGCCCGTTAATCGGACGTCACGACACACCCCTATGCATAAAGTAGGTACTCTTGGTATTTGTTTTTTAAACCTCCATACTTGTCCACGCGTCAGCCACATACATACTGTCATGTTCCAAAACGCAGTTTATATATTTTTTAAATTACTTAAAATATGAATAAATGACTGATGATTTAAGTCCTTGAATTGCATATCTTCTTGATATCAGGCACAATATTGGTAAGTTTCATTTTGCATAATATCTGGTGTGTCGTCATTTTGACTTCATCGCAGCATTATAAGAGAATCCCACTTCGCATAAATAGGTTCTAGAAAACGGAAGTAAAACAACAATGGCTTGTTTTGAAAAATTGGGGTAATCAGTCACTAATTAAATTAATTATATTTTTAAGGTGCTTAAGTCGACTGGTTTAGCTGTCACGAAAAATTGATTCTGAACCCAGGAATCTTCCTTACTAGTTTTCAGAAAATATTGCAAGAGTTTTTTTCAAGTTATATAGGTGTTCTAAAAATAGTTAGGAAACTTTTTGGTCTACTTTAAAATTTAATTCTTCCAAACATTCATGTAAGGCAGGAAAAGTATCAAAATTATTAGATTCAACTAGATTGAAATCCAAAATTGTATTTTGTTATCAAAACATGTAATTTTATCTCTTTTATTAAAAATTGTAAGACTTTTTCCGTGTAATGATAAATTAACTTCATTGCACTTGGTAAAAATATCTGCCAGATATACAAGTTTTATCAACCATGAGAGATTTGTTAAAACTTCTAAATTTTGTCCTGAATTCTTTTGTTTTGTTGAATTATTCAATATGAAGTAGAAGATCTTTAAATGTGTTGCAGTGTATAAAACCTTTCTAAATTGTCGCGGAACACATATTCAGGTTCAGCGGAACACTAATGTTTCGCGGAACATAGTTTGGGAAACCCTGCACTAATGCATAGTTATACCATTTGTACCAGTTTTCTGAGAGAATTTAATTCACTTGGCTGTTTTAGCATTACATAGTTAATTTTTTTTTAAACTTTTAAAACTTTTCTACTCCCAATTTATGTAATAATGAAATAAAATATTATAACGAGTCTTAATTGTGAATACGATTACAATTCTAAATTTGTATATTTAAATAACGCTTTACCGTGGCGGCGAACGTTTGATAACAAAGTTTTAAATTAATAAAATGCGACCGACCGAAATATATACACTTATTCCAATTTTAATCGAATTATCGGTACCACAAAATGTACATAACCAAAAGGCGAAAACTAAATCGAGCGAAACTTAACTGTGTTTTCGAGTAAACGGCGGCGGCGGCGGCGCGCGACTTTAAACGAATTTCAAGTAGAATTTAACTATTATTTGATTTTCAGAAAACGCTAACACAATTCGAGAGCGAGTTTGAATATTATTCGAGCTCAAAAGAAAACTTTCGCAAATATATGGACGCGAAAATGAAACATGCGCTCAATTCGAGCGCCGCCACTGCTTTACAGCGGCGTCGAGGGAATAATGGGGTGTTTTATTATATTATCGCATCGCAGGTGGGTCAAATGAATAATTTTGTAATACACACAAAATTTTTTAAATTTTGTAAAACGGAAATGTAAATATTTGAAAAGATTTATTTGCGCTCTTGCATATCTTTAAGATGGGTGTATGAAATTAGAAAAAATGTGTGAGGTAAGCGGATGATAGTTAGCAGTGGATGATAGTTACATATGTAGATGGTGACGATGATGATGATGATGTTTGTATTTATATATACATTGATTATATTATATGTAGAAGCAATATTAAAATCAGAATATAAATATTTAAAAATAAATAATAAGTTGTAAGAAGAAGATGAAGAAAGTTTCAAAATTAGTAAGAGAAAAGAGTTTTCATACAACAAAAATTTAAACAAAGAGTAAATAAAATAAACATCGTTTTTAAAAAACATTTAAGTGAAAGATAGAAGAAGCTTGTAAAAAGAGGATAAATATGAGCATAAATGTTATGCTTTTAATTGTTCACATATAATATAATGTACGATAAGAAGATAGATATATTTATGTAGGTGGATAATGTACGCGTTTAATGGAAAAAAAAAATAATTAAAAAAGCGAATTCGTTATATTATATTTTTAGCGTCCAATAGTTCTGTAAAATTTTTGTGAAATATTCATGTTAGAATGCATTATTTTTGGTGTCACATTGCGTTGCGTCGTATCTCGCCGCTCCAATATGCACGCAACCTAAAGATGGTTCTAGGACACTAACCCCCTGGACACATACCCCCCGGACACATATCCCTGGTCAAAAACCCCCTGAATAATAACCCTCCGTGCAAATAGCCCCCCCCTCATCGAGCATAAAAATATTTTATAAAAATTGACAGTATCTATGTACATACATATGTATACATATTTATAATAAAAAGTCAGTATCAATGGTAATTTATTTCAGCCAGAAAAATACAGATTCAGGAATACAGATATTAATAATACATATATCAGATTCTTTATAAATAATCAATAATCAATAATAAAAAATCAGTAATCAAAAATAATAATTTAAAATATACAAAACTCCAAAATCAATTGTATTTTAATCACGTTTACTTTTTCTTTTCTGGATTTACAAATTCCATCATGGATAGTCTAAAAATATTTAAAATATAATAATAATAATAATATAACAATAATGTATATTACTATTAAAATTGACTTTCAATTCTACAGAACGCAAACGCTAACTGGTGACTAAAAGCTTGTAAATTGATATTTATTGTATTTACAACAATAAATTAAAATTAAATATTGTATATAAATTGAAATTAAGTATGCTCTACCACATTCAATTTATTCTTATTTATTACTTTGCTTTATTATTAATTATTTATTACTATTTTTAAACAAATTTTATCCATGGCGGGGGTTATTTGCACGGGGGGTTAATGTCCAGGGGGTTTTTGGCCGGAGGTATGTGTCCAGGGGGTACATGTCCAGATACCCCTAAAGATATTACCGAATTTTATATCACGCAAACCCCTAGTTTTATACGCCTGATATATTGCATATATCAAATTATGTAATATTGTACCATACATACATACATAAGTCGAAAAAGGCAATTGTCTGTTAAGTACATTGTAATCGGATTGGAATAATTGAAGGCGAAATTGGTGCGGATTTTCGATACAGTTTGGAAAAGACGTCCATGTGGCTGGCGGAGCCTCAAAGGGCGACTCGTGGAGGTCTTAATTTTAATTTGAAATGATATCTCATAAAGGAAACGTCGGCGAATGAAACCCTGCACGGCCACACGAAAAAGAAAAATTACAGGCGGTGCGCCACCGTCGAGCACTCTTTTTTCTCTCTGAACAAATTACAAGGAGGTAATTACCAAGAGTGGTTTTCCGGCTGAAATATCATACAATTCATTTCAGCCTCTGCGGCTCCTGAACGGACCACCACTCGGCCCACCACACGCCCTGCCACTGCAATCCACTTTTGCTTCAACGTCGTATTTTTATTTGCCTCAATTGACTTTTTATCGGTTTTGGATTTTGTAAACACTAGATTTTTAACCAACTGTCGCTAATTTTAGTCCCATCACTTTTGTAGGGTTGCCAGCAGTATGGCCTGGGCCAACCCAGTCACCCGTTCGAAATGATGAATGAATGTGTGTGTGTGTGTGTGTGTGTGTCTTCGAGGATGTGTGTATATGTATACGCTCCCGTCGCTCGGCCTGACGTCTACTCATTTCTTCTCGTCTACACCCACGTCTCCGCGTCTACTCGACCACTTGACTCTGATTGGCTGTGCGCCTCTGTGACTATGATCTGATGTGTCTCCAGGCGTCCGTCACAAACAAATTCATTATGCCTGCAGCATGGCTCGGCTGTTGCGTGTATGCTTAGCACCGAGAGATTACTGGGTTCGATCCCGTGTTAATCTTTAATACGGCTGGTTAGATTTGGATATTTGTGACTCCAAGTCGATAGTTTCTTATCAGAGTTTGCCAATTTTATTTGATCAATGTTGAAAGGGTTCCTTAAAATTGGCAAAATAAATCATCCTAGTTGCTGTCACAAATCTTCTGTATTTAATGTACATATTTACGGTGGCCGTTACCGCATCGAAATCTTTATGATGATGTTCGTTTACCATGCATACATATATAATATGCTTATGCTTCACACATTTGATCATGTCTAAAGTTGACGTTGGTCAGCAAGTTGATGTAGCCTACTTTGACTTTCGTAAAGCCTTTGATCAAGTCAATAATGACGCTCTTTTGATCAGGTTAGCTGAAGTGGGTTTTTCAACGCGTCTTCTTAAACTCTTTGCTTCTTATCTTAGTGATAGGAAGCAATTTGTTAGATATGGTCTTTATGAATCTCCTTCATTTTTTACTCGATCTGGTGTTACTCAGGGGTCCACTTTAGGCCCATTACTATTTACAATTCTTATTAATAACCTCCCTAGAGTTTTATGTAATGCATCATGTCTCTTGTTTGCTGACGACGTTAAATTATTTTTTGCTGTCAAGGATGAGAGGCAAGCCTCTCTCCTTCAAGCTGATATTAACGCTGTCTTGGAGTTCAGTTCTAGTTTAGGCCTAATTTAAACAAATGTGCAATTATGAGCTATGGACGTGCACATTCACTCTATTGTCACGGATATTCCATTAGATCCGTCTTGTTGAAGCGTGTGGAATCTATTGTCGATTTGGGTATCACTTTTGATCCTCAGCTCACCTTTCACAACCATATCAAAAAAGTCGCTGACGTTTCCTTTCGTCGACTTGGATTTGTTTTGAGATATGCAAGATTATTCTCCAATCCTTTGTCTTCTCGCTTGCTTTTCAATTCGCTTGTGAGAAGTAAGCTAGAGTATAATGCGATTGTGTGGAATCCGCATGAAGCAAATTACTCTCTGATGATTGAGAAAGTGCAAAAAGCATTTCTTCGTTTCCTATATAGGAAAGAATATGGGTATTACCCATATCTCTACCCCACTCCTTTCCTTTTGGGCATGCTTGGGTATAATTCCGTTGAACTTCGGAGAAACTTCTCATTAATTCGTTTCGTTCTCCTGCTCTTACGTGGTAGTACGTCATGCCCGTTGTTGCTGGAGCAGTTGGGGCTTTATGTCCCTAATCACCAGTGGCGTATATTGGGTGTGTGCTAGGTGTGCGGCGCACACCCGTGAAAACCAAAGACCACATAAAGTAGTATTTTAATACAAAATAATGTGTTGTTGTATAAACAGGCATTGATGTGTATGGTGTATTTACCGCGTGCGCTAAATGTATGGTGTGGTGTATGGTGTGGTGTGCAGTCTGCAGCGTGTTGTGTGATGTGTGTATGTAGTTTGTGCGCCGCGACGAGAGAATACCTATGCCGTGCAGCAAATTGGTGGGTTTGGTTGGAGTGTGCAGGCTGATATTCGCTTGTATAGGTTTGTTCGCGATATTAAGACGTACGGTGTGCTACGACTTCAGAGCACCGCGCAACAGTCGGCAATTGACCAATGCGATGCGACACGTGGTCTCGTACTTTTTCGCACATTCGTATTTTTATGGTCATATCTCAGTCATACCTCTAATAACTAATAATGGCTAACAGTGTTCAAGACATTTTAACTATTCCGTTTTCAAATAGAAGTTTTGAGATAAAATTAAAAATAATTAAAGATGGGAAACCGTGTCCGTCTCTTCCAAATTTATCCAGTTTGCATAAAGAAAAAACAAAAGTTTACACTAGACATTTTTGCGTTTCAAATTATAAAAAATTCGAATGGATTACAGGCTGTGAAATTCGATCCAAACTTTTCTGCTGGCCATGTTTATTGTTCTCCAAAGATATTAATGTGTGGAACAAAGAAGGATTTGCTGATCTCAACCATTTGACAGCAGCACTGAAGAAACACGAAGGATCGCAGGCACACGTTCAATCATTTCTTTCCATACAAATGTTTGGCAAACAACGAATCGACGTATTAATTGACAGTCAACGTAAAGCCGAAATAAGTCGACATAATGAACAAGTAAATAAAAATAGAGATGTTTTAAAACGAATTATTAACGCAATAATCTATCTAGGAAAACAAGAACTGTCCCTGCGAGGTCACGACGAGTCATGTAATTCCGTAAACAAAGGCAATTACATTGAATATCTAAATGCTCTTCGAGAATATGATTCTGTTTTAGATACTCATTTAAATACTGCTACTACCTTTCGTGGTACTTCTCCAAGTATACAAAATGACATAATCGAAGCAATCGCTCATGTTATTAAAGTTCATATAAAAAATGAAGTAGAGTCAGCAAGTTTTGTTGCTATTATTCTCGATGAAACTTCAGATATAATGACAAAATCACAGCTCTCAACAGTTTTACGTTTTGTATGTAAAGGCAATGTACATGAACGGTTTATTAGTTTTACAGACGTTAGTGCTGATAAAACATCTAATGGTCTATTCCGTCACGTGGTGAACATAGTTGAAGAATTTAAAATTCAAGACAAATTGGTTGGACAGACTTATGATGGAGCAAGTGTAATGAGTGGACACGTAAATGGTTTGCAATCCAAAGTCCTCAATGCTTATCCTTTTGCTCTTTTTACACACTGTTATGCTCATGTATTGAATTTAGTATTGCAGCAAGGTCTTTCTGATATTAAAGAAAGTAAATCATTTTTTCAAACTTTAAATGGATTGTCTACATACTTTTCAAAATCTTCCAAAAGAGTATTCACCCACAAGGTGGAATTTTACATCTCGTTTAAGTAGCACAGTACAACAATACAGAAGTCAATTTACAGATTTTTTTCGACATGTTATAGAAAATTGTGAATTATGGGACACAGATACTGTTATAAAAGCACGAGGGTTTTTAGGCTTTTTAGAGGATTTTCAAACAATTAAACTTCTTCAATTTTTTTCAAAACTGTTTGGAATAACTGATGTTTTGTATAACATTCTTCAATCTAAATCTTCGGACGTTTTATATTGTTGTAAAAAAATTAATGATGTTTTACAGCAACTGAAATACGAAAGGGATAATAATTTTGAAATGTTATGGAATAATTATTTAAATGAAAAAAATGATGATCATGATCGTAGGCCACAAAGATTAAAAAATTATTCAGAAGTAGAAGATAAAACTTCATTTCGTCAATTATATTTCAAAATAGTTGATAGCATAATCGCACAAGTCGAATGTAGATATTCTTCACTTTCCAAATTAGAATATTTTCACCTTCTTTGTAATGATAAATATGACGAATATAAAGAAAATTTTCCAAATGTTTTAATTAATAAATTAAAAGATTTTTATGGATCACTGTTTGATTATATTCGATTGAAAAACGAACTCATTGTGCTATATTCCAGCTCTGAATTTTCAGAGAAACCTGTTCATGAATTAATACAATTCATGACAAAAAATAACCTCGAATCTGGTTTTAAAGAGGTGTTTAAGCTGGGAGAATTAATATTAACGATACCAAGCAGTACAGCTTCAGCAGAACGTTCTTTTTCGGCGCTGAAAAGAATAAAAACTTGCTATAGAGGTACGCAAGGTCAAGATAGATTATGTGGCCTTAGCTTAATTTCAATAGAAAAAAAGTTATTGGTGGAATTAAAACAGAAAGACACATTCTATGCAGACGTGATTGAAAAGTTTATGTCTCAGAAACGTCGCATTGAACTTATGTATAAATAACTAATAAATTAAACATTTTTGTAATGCAAAACGAGTATTTTTTTTTAATTGCTAATTTTATACCCTATGCCCTACGGCATACACAGCACACCCGGTATTAACACCCACCGTCCGCCACTGCTAATCACTATGTGCGTGGTAGACATCATCATTTGCTGGCTGTACCTCCTGCCCGCACAGTCCTTTTTCGAATGGCTCCTATTCCAAGAGCTATCCGACTTCTTAATGAAATCGTTGCTGCCGAGACTGAATGTGATATTTTCCACCTTAGTGAGCGTAAATTGTCGGAAATTACTCTAACCCATTTATCTGGTAGTCTGCGCTCATCATTGTTTTCATGATTGATTGTGATTTATGAGTGAAATTTTGATTAACTCTCTTCCATTTGGGCCTTACAGGGATGTTTTGTATTTGTAGTTGTTTCTTACATATTTATTGAAACTGGCTGTAGATGCAAGGCATTCCTTATGCTATATTTTATTTGATATTTTTACTTTATCTGTTATTATAAATGCTATTTTTTATGTATGTATGGATGTATTTATGTTTATGTTTAATTGTTATTTTGTTTTTTTTTCTTTTTTGTGTTATATTTTTTGACCATTGTGGCGCTTTAGGAATTCCTGTTATGCCACAATGGTCTGTTTAAAATAAATAAATAAATAATATATATAGTATACTAGCTGTATTACCCGGCTTCGCTCAGTATTTATAATATAAACCGCTTAAAGATGACTAAGCTAATAGTAAACATTTAATTAAAAAAAAAAAAAAAATTAAAAAAAAATTTAAAAATTTGAAAAAAAAATCAAAAAAAAAAAAATCAAAATTTTTATTTTAAAAAAATCAAAAAAAAAAAATTTAAATTAATTTAAATTCAAAAAAAAAAAAATTAAAAAAATCAAAAAAAAAAATTAACCCTTCTAGGGCTTCGCCCTCGCGCCCCCCTGAGCCTTTGCCTTCTAGGGCTTCGCCCCTCCACGCCCCCATGAGCAATTGCCGTTTAGGGCTTCGCCCCCATGATCAGTTGCCTTTTAGGGGTTCGCCCCTCCGCGCCCCCATGATTAAATGCCGTCTAGGGCTTCGCCCCCCTTAGTTAATGCCTTTTAGGGCTTCGCCCCTCCACGTCCCCATGGCTAATTGCCGTCTAGGGCTTCGCCCCCCTTAGTAAATGCCTATTAGGGCTTCGCCCCCCTTAGTAAATGCCTATTAGGGCTTCGCCCCTCCGCGCCCCCATGATTTAATGCCGTCTAGGGCTTCGCCCCCATGATCAGTTGCCGATAAGGGCTTCGCCCCTCCACGTCCCCATGGTTAATTGCCGTCCAGGGCTTCGCCTCCCTTAGTAGATGCCTATTAGGGCTTCGCCCCTCCACGCCCCCATGATTAAATGCCGTCTAGGGCTTCGCCCCCATGATCAGTTGCCGATAAGGGCTTCGCCCCTCCACGTCCCCATGGTTAATTGCCATCTAGGGCTTCGCCCCCATGATCAGTTGCCTTTTAGGGCTTCGCCCCTCCGCGCCCCCATGATTAATTGCCGTTTAGGGCTTCGCCCCCCTTAGTTAATGCCTTTTAGGGCTTCGCCCCTCCGCGCCCCCATGATTGAATGCCGTCTAGGGCTTCGCCCCCCTTAGTTAATGCCTTTTAGGGCTTCGCCCCTCAACGCCCCCATGATTAAATGCCGTCTAAGGCTTCGCCCCCAAGATCAGTTGCCTTTTAGGGCTTCGCCCCTCCGCGCCCCCATGATTAATTGCCGTTTAGGGCTTCGCCCCCCTTAGTTAATGCCTTTTAGGGCTTCGCCCCTCCGCAACCCCATGATTAAATGCCGTCTAAGGCTTCGCCCCCATGATCAGTTGCCTTTTAGGGCTTCGCCCCTCCGCGCCCCCATGATTAATTGCCGTTTAGGGCTTCGCCCCCCTTAGTTATTGCCTTTTAGGGCTTCGCCCCTCCGTGCCCCCATGATTAAATGCCGTCTAAGGCTTCGCCCCCATGATCAGTTGCCTTTTAGGGCTTCGCCCCTCCGCGCCCCCATGATTAAGTGCCGTCTAGGGCTTCGCCCCCCTTAGTTAATGCCTATTAGGGCTTCGCCCCTCCGCGCCCCCATGAATAAATGCCGTCAAGGGCTTCGCCCCCATGATCAGTTGCCGTTTAGGGCTTCGCCTCATAAGGCTGCGCCCCATGGGGCTTCGCCCCATGAGGCTGCGCCCCCTTCGGGGCCCCATGGGGCTGCGCCCCAGGAGGCTGCGCCCCCTTCGGGGCCCCATGGGGCTGCGCCCCAGGAGGCTGCGCCCCATAAGGCGGCGCCCCATAAGGCTGCGCCCCTAAGGCTGCGCCCCATAAGGCAGCGCCCCATAAGGCGGCGCCCCATGAGGCTGCGCCCCCTTTGGGGCCCAATGAGGCTGCGCCCCCTTCGGGGCCCCATGGGGCTACGCCCCATGAGGCTGCGCCCCCTTTGGGGCCCCATGGGGCTGCGCCCCTTTTGGGGCCTCATGGGGCTACGCCCCATGAGGCTGCGCCCCCTTTGGGGCCCCATGCGACTAAGCTCCATAAGGCGGCGCCCCATAAGGCGGCGCCCCATAAGGCGGCGCCCCATAAGGCGGCGCCCCATAAGGCGGCGCCCCATAAGGCGGCGCCCCATAAGGCGGCGCCCCATAAGGCGGCGCCCCATAAGGCTGCGCCCCATAAGACAGCGCCCCATAAGGCAGCGCCCCATAAGGCGGTGCCCCATAAGGCGGCGCCCCATAAGGCAGCGCCCCATAAGGCGGCGCCCCATGAGGCTGCGCCCCCTTTGGGGCCCAATGAGGCTGCGCCCCCATTGGGGCCCAATGAGGCTGCGCCCTCTTTGGGGCCCTATGGGGCTGCGCCCCTTTTGGGGCCTCATGGGGCTACGCCCCATGAGGCTGCGCCCCCTTTGGGGCCCCATGGGGCTGCGCCCCCTTCGGGGCCCCATGCGGCTAAGCTCCATAAGGCGGCGCCCCATAAGACTGCGCCCCTAAGGCTGCGCCCCATAAGACAGCGCCCCATAAGGCTGCGGCCGATAAGGCTGTGCCCCATAAAGCTGCGCCCCCTTTTGAGCCCCATGGGGCTGCGCCCCATGAGGCTGCGCCCCCTTCGGGGCCCCACGGGGCTGCGCCCCTTGTGGCGCCCCTGGCGGGGCCCCATGAAGCTACTCGCCTTGCGCCCCCGCGGGGGTGAATCCATTGAAACGAAAAAAAAAATCGGCGCCCATGGATCGAAAAAAAAAAAATCGAATCACGTGTTCGATGACGTCACCGATCTACGGACGATGACGACCAAGGATATTTACATACAAAGTCTCTTTCCAAATTATAGATTAGATATAATATATAACAGTTGCGTGCGGTGAAATTCTCTCTCATTGAATGAATTTGTTTGATACATGATTTAAAATAAAGTTAAAAGTCCAATTAATTATTTCTATACAATACGTATAGTAATAATAAATTGGAATTGGCACTTAAACAGAAATCGGGAATTGGAACTGATTTGGAGTCACAAATACCCCCAAATCTAACCAGCTGTATGAGGGATCGAACCCATTGATCACTTGGTACTAAAAATATACGCTACCATTAAGAATAAACAAGAATCCAACTATATATTATCAATCCAAATATATATTCGCACCGTTATTAGCTCTTCCATAAATAATATTTAATTAAAGTACCTAAACGGTCTAAAAAACACAAAAAAATAAAAAAAAATAAAAAGATCTGTCAATCAAAGTTTGTTCCTGTTGTGCTATTTTTAATTCGTACTTATAAAATATATTCATAATAATTTCAAAAAATATAAATTCAAGTTTCAAGTGGGTAGTCCATACATTCTCGTTCGCAGAGTGAATTTCATAGATTGTCAACCTTTAGTTCAATTCAATTTGGCAATCATGCAGTGTTGTGCATCTTGTGAAACGCAATTTTCTAATGGAGTTCAATGTGCTAATTGTAAGAGGCATTACGATTTTAATTGTGCCAAAATTACTGAAGGCGGCTACAATAAATTGGGAGCTACTAAAAGGGCTACATGGAAGTGTCCACGATGCCGTAATCCACAAAGTCCTCAGTCTTTGACCGAGTCACCTTCGCCGTCATTGGGTACACTACTTACGGAGATCCTGGATATCAAACGTAACATATCATGCCTGCCGTCGCTTGCAGAGGACATAAAAACGATAAAAACTGATATTAGCGACCTCAAAGCTACTTGTGAATTTAACAGTTCAAAGATTATTGAGGCCGAAAATAGGATAAGTGCAGTTGAGGATAAAGTTAAAGACATCGAGTCACTTAAGAATATTGTTGATGTATTACAAAATAAAATCGCAAGCAATGAACAGAGATTAAGGCTCAACAATGTTGAAATAAAAGGAATCCCTTGTAAAAATAATGAAAACGTCTTTAATATTTTTGACTCGATCTCCAAAACTGTAAATTGCAATATTCCAAAATCAGAAATTAATTATATCACTAGAGTTCCCACCCGCACTTCGGATAAACTACTTGTAGTGAGCTTCATCAATAGATATATTAAAGAAGACTTTGTTGCGACTACCCGTAAACACAAGAATCTCACAGTTAATGATATAGGTGTTGGTGTTGATAATACCAAAATCTACATAAATGATCAATTAACCATTGCCAATAAGCAACTTTTGACCAAAACAAAATCCTATGCTAAAGATAAGGGGTTTCAATACGTCTGGGTAAGAAATTCAAACATACTTTTAAGAAAAAACTCCACTTCAAAGATTCTACACATAAAGACTTTGGACGACCTAAAAAAGATTATATAAATATTTTTTCAATGAATAAGCAATCAATTCTAATTTTTTATTTATATTTTTCTTACCTTCTCTTTTATGTGACAATTATATTTACCGATCCTGTTATTCTCTTCTCTATATTTTATATCTACATTTCTTACTTTATTTTTTACTGTATTTTCCACCATATTTTTTACTATATTTTCACTTTTATTAATAATAATTATTTGAATATAAATATTATTATCAAAGAATATACACTAACTAATTCCATATTTTATTTTGCTTATACTTATTTCAATTCAATTGCTATCATCAATAATTGTTGTTTGATAATTGATTCTATATCTTCATTTATAATTACATATACTTGTACATGCAATTACATTTTTTACTGTAATTTCTTCCATACTTTTTGCTCTATTTATAACTATAGTTTCACTTCTATTATTGATTATTGTCTTAATATTAATATTATTGTTAAAGAATATAAACTGGTTAATTCCATTTTTCACTTTGTTAATATATGTTCAGATTCATTTACTACCATCAATGATTATTATTTGAACAATAGTTCTATATCTTTGTTTATAATTATTGATGCATGCTCATTTGTATACATATGTCTATGCTTACCTACGCATGTAGGCTTATACGTCTATCTTTATGCACTCTATCAATTCTACCCATATATTATGGTTTTTGTTTTCTTTATTAATTATTGGTTCTTTCTTATATTTCTGAACGCACTTTATTTTCAATTCTATCATCAATTGTCATCTAAATCATTGTTTATTATTATATTATGAACAAATACTTGCCAAAAAACTATATAATTCGCTTTATTAATTTTATTTCAACTCAATTGGTATCACGAATGATGGTTTGCTCGGTAATTCCGTATCGCTTCTATGGATGCAAGTATGTATGTGTATATTTATATTCATATACACATAATTGCTGATATTTATGCTTCTGGATATCTACACATCTATCACTGCGTACTCATCAATTGCCAATTCTATTTACGTTTTACAATTTATCTTATTTTTATTACATTGCTATATTTTATTCTGTGTACTTTCCATGTTCCTTATTTCCATGTGCTTTATTTTCCTACTCTATTGATACGTTTCATATGTATGTTTGTATACATATGGACATGTGTATTTTCGTGTATAATTGTATGTACATATGTGTGTATATGTTTATATGCATTTGTATATGCACATATATATATATATATATATATATATATATATATATATGTGTACCTTTTAATTATTTTTCTGAGACCACTTAATGGATTCTATTAATTTATATTATCAAAATGTACGTGGTCTCCGTACAAAAACTGATATTTTTTTACGAAATATAAACATGTCCAATTATGATATTATTTTGCTTACTGAAACTTGGTTGATGGACACTATAAGTGATCAGGAACTCTTTGATGAAAGATATATAGTGTGGCGAAGAGATCGTAATTATGTTAGCTTAAACCAAATACGTGGTGGTGGTTGCCTTGTGGCAACTAAGCGTGAACTTGGAGTTGTTTCACGTCCAGAGTGGCACTCTTCTGCGGAGGATATCTGGATATCTCTCACTTTACGCAGCACCACTAATCATCGCAACCTTCTCAAATTTCATATATGTGTATTGTATTTATGTTCTGAGAACATAGGTAATTCTTTTAATACTCAACTTACTAATTTTCTTGAAAACATGTCTACTATTTCAACTAACTACCCGGATGATAGATTTTTAATTGTTGGAGATTTCAATCTAAGTAACATCCAATGGTCCCAGGATATCTCCAGAGGAGGACTTATACCTATCAATTCGTTAAGAAGCACCGAAATGACTCTTATTGATGCATTACATTTTTGTAATTTTAAACAATATAATGGAGTACTTAACTTATTCGGCCGTATTCTTGATCTAGTTTTATCAAATGAACATTTGGTAGTAGATGCCTGTTTAGATCCTCTCGTTCCTGAGGATCCTTATCATAAATCTCTGTTAATTACTGCTGATCTAACTTTTTATCGATCACTTAAATCTAAACCTTATACTAGATTCCTTTTTGATCTTGGTAACTATAACGAGATTCAAAATGAATTAAACTCTGTTTCTTGGTCTTATTTACATACTGTTTCTCTTGATGATGCTGTAAATTCATTTTATAATCTTATATATAATTTAAGGGATAAATATATCCCACAGAAACATGTTCAAAGTAGAAAATTTCCCGCTTGGTATACTGCACCCCTAAAAAAAGTCCTGAAGGAAAAGTACAAATTTTTTAAGAAATTCAAAAATTATAACAACCTGGCTGACCATCATACCTTTGTACTATTACGCAATCGGGCAAAAACTTTAGAGAAAGAATGTTTCAAAAATTATATGACTTTAGTAGAAAACGACATTTCCTTGAATCCCAAAGCATTCTGGTCCTACATTAAATCAAGGAACAAAAACAACGTCCTACCTCATATTCTGTATCATGGTGACATTACTGCTGATACGGGGGTGGACATTTGTAATTTGTTTTCTTCCTTCTTTTACTCGACGTTCCTTAAACCGGTCTCTAATCAATCGACTTCCTCTTATCCCTTACCAACCAACGTCTGTTCTGTCACATCTTCCTCTGAAATTGGATCAATTGAAATTCGAAGTGAAAAAGTATTAAATATTTTGAAATCAACTGATATTCATAAAACAGCAGGCCCAGATTTAATTTCTCCAATTTTTATCTCAAAATGTGCTGAAAGCCTAACTTTACCACTAACCATTATCTATAAAAGATCTATTAGTGAGGGCCTTGTACCTTGTATCTGGAAATCAGCATTCATATCTCCTGTACATAAGAAAGGAAAAAAAAACGAAATTTCCAATTACAGGCCTATATCAAAGCTATGTATATTTGCTAAGATATTAGAAAAATTAGTGTACGACCAACTTTTTCCAGCTATCTCGCAATCTCTTAGTATGCAACAACATGGTTTTCAGAAAGGACGCTCAGTTACAACAAATTTACTACTATTTAATGATTTCGTTACTAATGCCATGAACGATCGGTCTCAGGTTGATACTATATATACAGATTATAGTAAGGCATTTGACAAGATTGATCACGATATTCTCCTTGAAAAACTTTTACAGATCGGTATTCATGGTGATCTCTATAGATGGTTCACCTCATACATTACGCGTCGATCACAGGCTGTCTCATTAAATGGATTTATATCGAAATGGATGAATATTCCTTCTGGTGTTCCACAAGGCTCCCTCTTGGGACCTCTATTATTCAATATTTTCATCTTCGATATTGAAAAATGTTTTCAGAATTCAAATGTACTATTATTTGCTGATGATATGAAGATTTTCAAGAGAATAGACAACCGAAATGATGCTTTGGCCCTACAAGATGATTTGTTCAGACTAGAGGCTTATTGCAGCATAAATAAGTTGGAAATTAATGTAGCAAAATGCTCCTGCATAACCTTCACCAGAAAACTATGTCCAGTTGACTTTCCTCATTCAATTAACGGACATAGACTCACAAGGGTATCGGAAATTAGGGATTTGGGAGTCTTTTTAAACTCTGATCTATCCTTTAGTAAACATATTGACAATGTTGTAGCTCGAGCGTCGAAGGCCCTCGGGTTCGTCATCCGGTCCTCCAAATGCTTTACTTCTATAAAATCATACAAAATACTATATTGTGCATACGTAAGAAGTATTGTTGAGTTTGCATCCCAAGTTTGGAACCCAGATTACTCTGGTGCAAGAGACAGATTGGAGCGCATTCAGAAGAGATTCCTGAGGTACGTCAGTAGCCGTTTTGGATTAACCTATACTTCCTATGAAGATGCTTGTAGGTGTCAGCATCTACTTCCTCTTGTCAAAAGAAGGGAGATAGCTGACATCTCAACAATTTTGAACATCCTTAACGGCTCGATTGACTGTCCTCAATTATTGAGCAGACTATCATTGCGTGTACCAAATAGAATGACTAGATGTAATGAGCTCCTTTACATACCTAATACTTTTTCTAATTATGGAAGAAGCTCATTCATCTGGCGTGCAAGCTCCACCGTCAACACACTAATCTTAACAATTTCTATGTTTGACTTATTTAATATTAATGCTATACAAGCTAGAGTAATTATTGCAAATTTGTTTTTCGATGATTAATTTTAATGAAAGTTTATGATTATGATTATGAATTTTTATTTTGATGTATTTATTTTGTCTTTTTGTTTTTTGTTATATATTATATTTTTTATATTATTTCATAATTTTTATCATATTATTATTCTTATTATTCTGATATTTTTATTATACTGTTATTTCTATTTTTTTTCTTTTTTTGTTTTCTTTAACTATCTTACTCTATTATCATTTTTGTTTCTTATTTTAAATGTTTGAGCTTTTCTTTTTTTACCTATATGTGAAAATTATTAATGGTTTACTTAACATAATTATATTTTTTTTACTATCAATCTAATAAACTGTAAACTGTAAATTTTCCAAATAAATAAAATAATAAAATATGTAAATATATATATACCTGTAGTGAAAGATATGAAGTCAACAAGCTGTGCAACAAATCGAAAGCTTTAAGCATTGACACTCTATCGCGACTTCCGGCGAAAGGGCATTCGACTTTTACAAACTTTTCCCAACAAAATAAAAGGCATCAGAGGAAAGTCCGAATGCGCCTCGATTAATGGACCGGAACGAATTGCCAACGAGACAAGGCAATCCGGAAAACTCCATACGATACGGAGCAAACCAAACCACCATTGCAACACGTATGTATATACAAATAGAAGGTACCTTTTGAAAAAAGAAACTTCACTAAATTAAATTCACGGCAATTTTAGCAAGTGGGTCAAATTTTCCGCCCCCTCTCATTAAAGAATCATACCTTCGGCAATTAGTAAAACATTACCGCGCGGTTAGTATTGCCGAGCGTACGTACCGAAACGTCAAAAGTTTTTAATTATGTCCGCAGTTATGGCGAAACTCGATATTAAGTTAAGGCCTCCATTATAATGCACACAATCGCACATGCATATTATACATATGTATAACTGGTGATCCAATCGTGAAAGTTTTTCTGAAATAAAACACTTAATTGTACCTATTTGAAATATTCATCTATGTATGGCAATTATACGTGGAATACAATATTGTTCGAATAATAAGCACAACGGCAGCACGGCTTTTTTTAAATTAAAATTTAATATCTGATTTTAACAAGACGGCGCCACGTTTCGTACAAACCATCACAAATTCACTTAATTGCGCTCAAATTCAACGATCATGTGAACGATTTTGTGTTCCATTAATATTGTCATTGCCATTTTGAAATTATAAGATACATAAACTTCACCATGATTGTTGGTCAACCCTATTTAATATGGTATCCCGACTTTTTGTGATAGACAAAAGCGCTACGACATAGCCACTCGCACGGCGACAAAGCCGCGCGTTGACCACCCCAGTAACAAGCGCTAGGTGACAAAACCGTGCCAGAATTAATAAAAAAAAAATTAAAAATCGATTTCAACTTCGAGTTTCATGGGAATGTTCAAAATAAAATCTTTTTTCGAAAAAATAGGTCGCACTCAATGTACATTGATTCCATACATTTTACGTGATTTTTTTTCATTAAATTAAAACTGTTATTTCAATAAAAACAAATATTTTTGTATTACAAATTTTAAAGGATTATTCATATTATAGGATTAAGTGTACATATGTGTGTACATATGTATTATATTTCTACAATACCATGTTAATGTAAAATTTTGAGAAACAAAATATGGTTTTGGTAAGTGTTATAAATATTATATCAGTGACGTGCGGTGGAATTTTTTTTTCTATAGGATACAATAGCATGCGTCCCGATACGTTGCTTATGTTAGCGTTGAAAGCGGGAATTCTTTAATGGATTATGCGTCAGTTATATTAATCAAATTGAAGTCGAAATCGAAATTGATATTAAAATTTTTTCATATATTCTGGCGCGGTTTTGTCGCCGAGCGCTTTTTGTTGGGGGAGTTTTGTCGGCGCGCTGTTATGTATCTCGAGGTTTTATCGCGATGCTTATGTACCGAGTGGTTTTGACTGGACACCATTTAATATACGTATGTACATATGATATATAAATTAAATATGAACGATTAGTGTTAGTCGTGAATTAGTGGGATTGCGTGGTTCGCTAAACAAAGTTTCCATTATTCATCAGGTGCTCAGGATTAAATTAAAAATTACGAATGGAGCAATGAAACGCTCTTTTATATTGCCACGGTTTGAAAAAAGGAATAATAATGTCGGGAAAGGTTAAAGTTTAGCATTCGCGAGTGCAATGGTACGGTTTCCCATATATTTAGTACCGCTACGGCAAGGAGCACTTGACTACAATGATATATTTGCAAGCGTAGAGGTGAATCTCTTTAAATCTCGACAATATTTTCAGTCTTTGTACGGCGAGTGTATATGTTTGAACGTTCTGTGTAAACTTGGCCAAGTCGCAGAGGTTCTCAAATGTGCTTAGATTTTTTCGTTGAAAAATTTGTGGTTGCTAGGTATGTAGTTTGGACGCTGTTTAATGTTTTTGACAATATATGTACATAGGTAAAGTGGAGTTTGATTTTTATGAGATTTGAGGCACAGTTGCCGTTTTCTTGCTATAGCCATTATTCATAGTACATATAAGAATGAAAATTATTTATTTAAATTTTTTTAGATTCATAGATATTTTTCTCAAAGTACCATTAGTACCTACATATGTATGTATACTATTGTATAAACAAAAAAAGTATATATTTTTCAATATCTATAATAATTTCTAAATACATTTGTTAGATTTTTTATAGAGCTTCCTCTGTATACATATAATATATGTATAATACATTAATTAACTATGGGATTAATTGGTCCATTGTATCGGAAAATTTGTTGAACATAATGGTACTAAATGGACAATGCATTATATAATTTAGTAGTATTAGCGGTTGTGCTCTTTTACTGTTTATAGAATATTAACATAATAATATGCATATTTAGATTCTATTAACAGAATATTATTGAGTTGAAAAAGGTGAATAAGAGTTGAAATTATTGGTTTTTACTTTATCTATGTACGTAGTAAAAATAGATGAAGTTTTGTGATCACGCGAAAATTTGAACTTGAGATTTTGACTGATTCGAACTCGGAATCGATCGAAAAATGTGTGTGTGGTTGTGTATTTTGGGAAGGTTTTGAATACCGTTTGTCCTATCGAACTGAAACTTAGTATCGGTTTCTGAAATTCTCATCGTTACGACGTAATTTTTTTTTCAAATTTTTATGTTCATCGGAAATGGTACCTCCCCCTTATGTGTAGGTGACCTCTTTTTTTAAATTTTTGATTTCAATTATATCCCAAACCACTAACAGAATTAGATTAAATTTTTTTACATGTAATAAAAATTGTAAATTTTATAACCTAATATATTTTGAATATTTTTATCTGAACCCGAAGTATTACTTTAGAGAATCGAGGTATTTCTTATTTTTCTCAAAAACTTTTGGTTTTTTGAACTGAAATTTCATATATAGAAGTTTAAGCTTAATACTAAGTTTTATATACAATTTGGTAAGCATCCGTCAACCACAAGTGGCAGTTTACTCTCGTTCGATTTTTCTTTCACTATTTTTTTCGACCCCTTGAACTTGTCTGCTCGTTTTACATTGTGATTATTATGATTGTTACAGCTTAGGAAAATAAATTCATTAGTGTCAACTTTTTTTGAGAATATAATTTAGAGAATGCCTAGAGTCTAGAGAACGTAATTTAGAAACACTGGGTAATATTGCGAAATAACTAGTTAATACAGTAGTAAAGAAGTATTTTTGTAAGCTTAGACAATCTTCAATGGAAGAGATTTAAAAAATAAATATGTCATCAGCAAAAAGCAGAAAATATTAGTTCAAAAATTAAGACCCGATATCGTTAATGTAAATAAGAGATAATAGAGGACCTAAATGAGAACCTTGGGGTACTCTTGAGGATAAATTTTTATAAGAAGAGATATACCCTTTAATAGTTACGGCTTGGGATTGATTGGAAATACGTATAGGAAATAATCATAAAACAAAGCCCAGCGTAAATTCCAAGATGTTTTAGTTTTTGAAATAAAAGATCGTGGAATTCAGCATAAATAGCGTTAATATGAAATTTATCCGCCATAAAACACATTATGAAATCAGTTAATTCGGAAAAAATTTTAGATTCAGCTGATTTTTTTATGGAGAATGCAAAGAAAGTTGATCAGTGACAATCTTCTCTAACAACTTGCCAATAATGCATAGTTTAGAAATCGATCGATAATTCTTAGGAACAACGGGCGCAGTTTTCCAAATGGAAGGATATTTACCTTGGATAAAAGACAATCTATACAAAAGTAACAGATGATATCAAGTTTTAGAGTCAATAAAAAAAAGATAAGAATTTAATACGTTTCAAGATGATGTACATATAGTTGTATTAAATTTAGATATTTTGTACAAGCTCATTCGAGAGAAATATATGAATATATACATACATATGTATCTAAAGAGTTTAAGATGAAGTGATGAGTACTAAGAACAGACGATATATGGCGATGTTAAATTCAAATCGACGTTCCAGCGATTTGTATTTAAGATACTCACTCGAATTAAGTACATACCATTCAGGTATACCAAACCGAAAGTTTTCAATTTGTTTTCAATGACCGCTTAGTAACGTTCGAGTACCTATCGGCATTCAAACCGCTCGAAACTCTTCCACGAAATCAACTTTTCAACAAGCGATATTTGCGTCGGCCTAGATTTAATAAATTATTATACATTTCGTACAAAATTACTACACACAGAGAGAAAGAGGGCTCTTCACATTTTCGCCGCATGATTTATTAAAATTAATATGCATAAATGTATGTATAATATTTTTAATTTGAGAAGCGCCCGAGTGCGGATTTGCGCGGTTATTGTGGTCGCGCGAGTACCGAGAGCTTATTATCGCGAGTGTGATGAAATCTCCCAAAATTTACATAAAGGATGCTCGGATGGGAAGAAGAGGGGGGGGGGGGAGGCTAGGTAGGTAGTGAGGGGTACAACGTCTTCGGTATACAACCCCCCCTTATATTATATCTCCCACACCCACCCCGTGAGACTTGTGTATTTATTTCTTTATTGCGAACGGGAGTGAAGATACCCAGCCATAGAAGAGGAAAACTCGCCTTCCGCGGGAAAAACGTTTGGTTTTAGTGACGCAACTTCACCTCCTATCTAACTGGTGAAAATTGGCTTTTAAAACAACTCAGACTGACAAACAAACACATAGGAAATTCAGCTGTTTTGAAGTATAATCTATATATATATATATATATATATATATATATATATATATATATATATATATATATATATATATATATATATATATATATATATATATATATATATATATAGATATATATATATATATATATATATATATATATATATATATATATATATATATATATATATATATATATATATATATATATATATATATATATATATATATATATATATATATGTATATATATATTTATAAATCAATGTCTGTCTGTCTGTCTGTCTGTCTCGAATAGGTTCCTAAACCAAAGAACCGATTACGATGAAACTTTCAGGATTTATTGTATGCATGTCCGGGAAGCTTACTGTGAAAAAACGGGAAAATACCTCTTAATAAAAATAATCGTAATTGCGATTCGTAATTCGTATTATCGAAGAGAAAGTATAAAGCGCCGTTGTTGTCAAGGAATTTTTTTTGTTGACAACCACGATAGACAGTTGGTTTTTAACGACACGGCTTGGTTTTTAACCATTATTTGAAACGCGACGTCTGCCAACTGAAGAAAGCAAATTCGTATTCGTAAGTCGCGGAAAAAACAGGCGATCAACGAAAACCAACGAACAGTTAAAATTGCAAAAACAAAGGAATATTTACAATACCAATTCAAACATTCAATTAATTATGCCATCCAAACGAAAAGCGATTGGTCAATATACACCTCAAGCACGAAACAAACAGACGAGCAACGGGATGCAAGACTGGAAACTCATTTAATGCAAAGGAGTTTATGAAAATAGCCGCAGTATGTGGCCTGCTCACGCATTGGAAAACCATCTACTTTATTCGTGCAAAAACAGGAACGGAAACGGGAAAAACAGGAATGAATGGCATTGCAATGAAATAATTTCAAATGTTTTTTAGGGTAAAATAAACAAATTTTTGAATAGTTTCAAATGTGTTCGCTGTCTGCGTTTTTCCGACAAATGGGAACGGGAACGGGAACGGGTACGGGAATGGGAAAGGGAACGGGAATGGGAACGGGAACGGGAATTGCATGCGTTATTGTGGCATTGCAACGCATGCTGGGTTCAGCTAGTATATAATAAAATATAGAGTGAAATAAGAGATATAAAAAATGACCACTAACACGAAAACCATGGGAAATGCAAAGGAGGTATGTAAAAAGAAAAAGTTATAGGCGATTAAACAATTTAAATCTGACATAGCGAGATGGCGGCGAAAAGGGATATAAAGTAAGAAGAAGTTGAAACGAACAAACAGTCTGAACGATCAATTTGGACGATAGGCGTCAAGAAGAAATATGACGGAGTATTTTCAAACGTGTCTACTATGATGTTTTATCACCATCGTAATGGTGGACGTCATTTCCAATTATATTGATGACCAAACCGAGCAAAATGGCAATGTATGAAAACGATCGGATAAGAGCCCAATTTTTTTTTGACTAGTGATCGTTAGTGAAAGTAAAAAGAGATTTATAAAAACGGACGCGATATATATCTTCTTCTTGTTAATGCCTTGCCCGCATCCGGATGTTGGCGACCACCTCGTCGATTATTTGAATATATCCGCATCGGTCTTCAGCGGCTCGGAACAGTCTTCGGCGCTCATATCGGTCCACATGCGCATGTTTCGAAGCCAAGATAACTTTTTCCTGCCAATCCATTTTTTTCCTTTTTTTCCCCATGGTTATCAAACGGAGAAATTCGTATTTTGGACCCCGTATCATGTGTCCGAGGTACTCCATCTTTCTCCGCTTGATGACAGAAACAAGTTCCCTGCCTCTCCCCATCATGCCGAGGACAGCTTCGTTTGATATCTTTTTGGTCCACGGAATCTTCAGCATACGCCTATAGACCCACATCTCAAAAGCTTCAATGCGGCTGATCATCTTGGTTTTCAGAGTCCACGTCTCACATCCGTGTAGTAATACTGTCCAGACGTAGCTCTTCGCGAATCTCAACCGCGTATGAAGATTGAGATGCTTGTTTGTAAGCGCCGCCTTCATTTTTACAAATGCTGTTCTAGCCATCTCGATGCGGATTCGTAGATCTTCATCTGGGTCCATCTCTTCATTCAGCCAGGTACCCAAGTATTTGAATCTTTTTACTCTTTCTATCACCTCTCCATCCAAGGTTAGATTCCCGGTGTCTGTTTGTATTCTATCTACTATCATAAATTTTGTCTTCTTTAGATTTATGCGCAGACCTCTTCGATTGCTTTCTTGATGTACACGGTATAGAGATCATAGCGATATATATATATATATATATATATATATATATATATATATATATATATATATATATATATATATATATATATATATATATATATATATATATATATATATATATATATATATATATATATATATATATATATATATATATATATATATATATATATATATATATATATATATATATATATATATATATATATATATATATATATATATATATATATATATATATATATATATATATATATATATATATATATATATATATATATATATATATATATATATATATATATATATATATATATATATATATATATATATATATATATATATATATATATATATATATATATATATATATATATATATATATATATATATATATATATATATATATATATATATATATATATATATATATATATATATATATATATATATATATATATATATATATATATATATATATATATATATATATATATATATATGGTGACCGGAAAAATGCACTCGAGATAGTTGCACTCTCTAAACATCCAAACTTTCAAAGATGCTCAAAGATATATATATATATATATATATATATATATATATATATATATATATATATATATTTATATATATATATATATACATTTATATGTTCGTATGTGGCGGACGCGTCGTCCAGTATGGAAATTTCAAAAAAACAAATTTTAGAATGCCAGAATTATATTTTGTGCCTAGAGATATTTAATAAAATAAATACATGCAAACGCCCGCGCACAACCAATCACCGTGAAGTTGTCCACGTTGACTAAAATTTTTGACCAATTAGAGCAACGATGATACATTCTGACCAATGGGTGCATTTTAAGGCATCTGGTATGTGGTATTGATATTGAGCATCTGACTTGGATCGGGTGACGTCAGCGTCAGATGAGCTGCGTGGGAGCGTACACATCCACACATCCAAGAAGAAGCACACACACACATTCATTCATCATTTCGAACGGGTGAACGGGTTGGATCGGTGAGCGTGTAATGCGCGCACTCAACTTTTTCGATTAATACGTGTGCGCGCGCGTCTATAAATTACCTTGCATAATATTTATATATAACATATAACTTTATTTTAATTCGTGTATCAATTACTTTCTGAAACCACCCGTTGAATTCAACGGGCACAACATTGATGTTGAGATAATCTTAGATCAGTGATAAGGAAAATAAAAAAAAATCATATTTGAAATACGGTCTAGAAGTTTTTTATTCGCCTGGAAATAGCGCTTTCTACTCAATTATTTCAAATATACATACAAATTTTCGTATAAAAGTGCATTAAAAGCATGTTAATTTACATTACAAGCGATTGCAACATTCGTTGAGCCTGCGTTTTGCGATGCAGAACGTGCACAGAAGGCTTTATACGGCCAGGGCGAGATTCCACGAAACGCTGGGTCCCTCGTAGGTGTTCAGACCAAGTGGTCTGTAAACTTGAGATTGTACGTGGCTGCAGGATTACCCAGGATCAGGTGAGATTACGCCGCCGACTGGCTCCTTTATATGCGCGCGATTCCCGCCTGATTGTGAAAAGTGGAGCTAAAGTCGCCGTCGGACAAATAATAAGAAATATTTTACTACAGTGGACGCAGGTAATGTACAAAAAATTCCCGGAAAATGTAAATAAAAATACAGCAGATACAATTAAGCGCTTTATTTTTCAACATGCATATTTTATTATATGTATGTTGTATACTACAATAAAGCCATAGTGACATGACAGATATGTATACATATATTATATATAAAAAAAGTAATACTTCAGGGTGAGGTAAAAATATTAAAAAATATTAGGGTATAAAATTTATAATTTCTATTACATGTAAAAAATGTTCTGCCTGATTCAGTGAGTGGTTTGGGAGATAATTGAATTCAAAAACTTAAAAAAGAGGACACATATAAGGGGAGGTACCATTTTCTGTCAACTTAAAATTTTGAAAAAAATTAACGTCGTATCGATTAAAAATTTAGTGACCGATACTAAGTTTCAGTTTGATAGGACGAACGGTGATCAAAAAATCCTCAAAATACACAGGCTCGGACAAAGACTCGCAGACACACAGGCACACAGACATACAGACAAATACACACATATTTCTGAAATCATGAAAACGTGATCAGTGATTGATTCCGAGTTCGAATCAGTCAAAATCTTAAGTTCGAATTTTCGCATGATTACAAAACTTCATCTTTTGTTACTACGTACATAGATAAAGTAAAAACAATCAAAAGAACATACATGAAATTAATGTAAAGTAAAGAACAAAAATAAAATGAAATATGAAGAAATTCAATGTGAAAATTAAACAATGTCTCAACCAGATCAGATTGCTTTAGATTGAAAAAATTCAAGTAGCAGAAATCTGGTAGAGGAGTTTGATGTCCTTGGCAACAGAAGACGAAACTATCAAATTGGTACGTGTCCTAAGACAAGAGAACAAACCACAGCATCTAACGTACCTGAGTTGAAGATTGAAGCTCAATTTTGAGAGAATTTGAGGATTTTTCACCAAACCAATGCTTGTTTTTTTTATTTATTTTATTATTTATATAAATGCGTTGCGCGATTTTGTCGCCGCACTATTTCGGTTTGCGCAATTTTGTCCCAGCGATTTTGTACTGCGTGGTTTTGTTGGGACACCCATAAATATAAACAGGCATTTTTAATGCATTGTCTCTATAAGTATCTGTTTTTTCATTATCAAATTTTTTCGAAACCAATTTAATTAAAAAAAATAATTTAAAATTAAGCCAATGCCATGACATAAAATCCCATATAAATTTCATGCAGTACTCTTGCGAATACCCGATATTGCAAGTCTAAACAAAATAACGTTCGCATCTTAGTATTCTGTTCACGAATGATAACCACTTTAATATGCAAGTACATATACATATATGTAAATATATTATTAATATATTTATGTTTATTGTATATTTTCGATATCATCGCTTTGATCATACGTACGTGTGAAATGTTTATCAAAAACGGCGCTGATGGTTATCAACATGGTCGGCGACCGTTCGAATGTGTTTCGACGTAATTAACCGCTAACTAACAGTCGTTCCGGAAAATAACCGGAACTCCAAATTCATTAAATAATACTGTGCGAAATTAAATTCCGTGGGGAGCTCGCGAATATTATATTTATATCGGGTGGGGGAAAAATGCGCATTGAAATCTGGTTAATTTGTTATATATGTACATATCTATCTGTGTTGAGAGTACCCGCTGGGTATAAATATTAGGCGATTTTATTCGAAGCTGGCAGGCCGACGGATCAAGAACACTAAACTACCTCTACCACTATAACTGAGTCCAATTTTTCACTACACTTCAGCGCTTTAATCTAATATACATATGATTTCGAAAGAGACTTTGCATATATGTAACCTTGGTTGGTTGATTCGTAGATAACACATTCGATTTTTTTTTTCGATTCATAGGCGCCGATTCAATTTTTTTCTATTGAAAGGATTCGAAGTTCCCGGGGGCGAAGTCATTGGGGGCGCAGGCACCGGATTCTGGTATACATATAATTTTGAAAGAGACTTAGTATATCTGTTTGTTTGTTCGTGACAGTCAATTTAAAAACAAATGAGTATTCAAATAAATTTAAATAAAATAAAACTATTCAAATAAATTTAATAAAATGTTTACTATAAGATTAGTCATGCTTTAGCGGTTTATATTCAAATACCGAACGAAGCCGGGTAAAATCACTAGTATTAAATAAATTTATTTATTTAAGTTTAAGTTTGGTCCTATGTGTCCATTTAATTTTTTAAAAGCCTAAAACTTTATCGTTTTTTCACTGTCTTATAAAATTTGCATTATAGGCTCTCGTTTCTCTCATATATATTTTTACTTTCACTAATAGGATATATAATGAATTTTAATGTTAATAATTCGATATTCGTGTTATGGCCAAGACCGACCACCGTTCAATATCTGACGTTTCTGCGCGTGGGCACTCACACAAATCTTTGAATTTTGACTGTCCAACTGGTCTGCGTAGAGACCAGCTATTCTGAGACCGATCCGTTAAATTTTACGAACTTTATATCATTTCATACGTAAATCTATTACTTATTACATTAACTCAATCCGGAATCATAATTTTGATTGAAATCTTAAAAATCATTGCATTACATCATTACAAAACATTCCACTTTTTATATTTTCGTACATTTTTTGTTGATATATTATTTAAATTTTCTTTTATATTTATTTTTTTATCTTATAGAACATTTCATTTAAATACATGTTTTTTATCTTATATTTTTATGTATATACTTTTTACTTTATCTATGTACGTAGTAACAATAGATGAAGTTTTGTGATCATGCGAAAATTCGAACTCGAGATTTTGACTGATTCGAACTCAGAATCGATCACTGATCACGTTTTCATGATCTAGAAAAAATGAGTGTGTGTGTGTGTGTCTGTGTGTGTGTCTGTGTGTGTGTCTGTGTGGGTGTGTATTTTGGGGATATTTTTAACACCGTTAGTCCTATCGAACTGAAACTTAGTATCGGTTACTGAAATTCTTATCGACACGACGTAAATTTTTTTCAAATTTTTAAGTTGACCGGAAATGGTACCTCGCCTTATATGTGTCCTCTTTTTTTAAGTTTTTGAATTCAATTATCTCCCAAACCACTAACTGAATCGGACTGAATTTTTTTTAAATATGATACAAATAACAGTTTTTATAACCTCATATTTTTAAATATTTCTATCTGAACCGGAAGTAGTACTTTTACTCTAGAGAATCGAAGTTTTTTATGTTTTTTTCAGAAACCTTTTGGTTTATTGAACTGAAATTTCATATCTAGAAGTTTAAGTTTAATACCAAGTTAATTATAAAATTAAGCTAGCATCCGTCAACCGGAAGTAGCAGTTTACTCTTGTTCGATTTTTCTTCCACTATTTTTTCGACCCCTTAAACATGTGTGTTCGTCACAAAAAAATTCAAGTATAATTCTTGTTGCAATTTGATGAAAATGAAAAAAAATTATTAAATTTTATAAACCGGAAGTGGGATTTTTTTCACTTAGAAAGGTTGAAAATGTTGTGCCCACTACTCTGTCCACACCCCTGAACCTATTAAGCTGAAAATTTATATTTCTATCCTTTATGTATTAACTTAGAGCTGGTAGGGTTTTGGTCAGAATTTGTAAACCGGAAGTAGTATTTTTTTTAAAAACAATATTTCATTATTTTTTCATTATTTTATTTTGACCTTTTATATTGTTTTAAGCTTCTTGATATTTATTGTGTATAATAAAAATAGTGGTTTAAAGTAAAAATAAAAAAAAAATTACTTAATTTAATGAACCGGAAGTGGGATTTTTTTCCTCGTAGAAAGGTAAAAAATGTTGTGCCCACTACTCTGTCCGCACCCCTGAACGTATTAAGCTGAACATTTATATTTCTATCCTTTATTTTTTATTTTATTTTATTTTATTTTATTAATTGAAAAATCAACAGACAGGATGTACAGAGATAGGTATAAAAAAAACAAAAAGTAAATAAATAATATATGTAACATCCGAGTCCAATAATAGATTTTTACAAAAATGAAAAAGATAAATATAAGGAAAACAAATTAAAAAGTAAAGAATAAAGGCATGACAAAATATGTAGTACATTGCATAATTAAACTATAGTATTAAAATATTTGGAAAAGGTTATAAGATAGAATATAAGAAGAAATTGAAATTTACAAATATAAAAAACAAATGAAAAAGGTAAATACAAAATAAACAAATGAAAAGGAAAAGAATGAAAGCTATAATATGATTAAATAGCACATTACATAACTAAACTAAAGTATAAAAATAATGGAAATATTGGAAAAATAGAATAGGAGAAAAAAAATCAATCGGTCAAGATTCTCTTGATGTTAGACCTGAATTGATGTAGGGAAATACCAAACAGATCAACCTCATTCAGCTCTCCGTTAAACATACGATAAACGCGCTGCAGATAAAAATATTTTTGGGAATTAGTATTGAAAGGATCAAGTGAAAAGAGTGCAACGCGTCTAGAGTATCGAACTGGGATTCTGAAATTAACCTTATTCAGTAAATCAGAACAATCAAGAAAACCATTTATGAGCTTAAAGAAGAATATAGCATCAGAATGTCGTCGCCTGACAGAAAGATTGTTAAAAGAAAGGATTTTTAAAATGTCGGAAACAGTAGAATGGGTATAGGTAGGAAAAAGGTAGCGTAAGGATTTAATAAATTTAAGTTGAACTTTCTCAATACAATTAATATGGGATAAATAAAAAGGTGACCAGATAATTGAGGCAAATTCAAGGTGAGACCTTACAAAGGAAAAATAAAGTAATTTTAGTACATAAGGATCAATAAAGGGTTTTGTTGAGCGGAGTAGGAATCCAAGAGATTTAAATGCTTTGTTGGTAATAAAAGAAATATGTTCAGAGAAATCTAGTTTATTATTGAGTATTACACCAAGATCCTTAATAGAAGATGACGTGTTAAGGATTGAAAGATTTAATTGACTTATTTCTAGTGAAATTTAAAATAGAGCATTTTTCTAGATTAATAAAAAGATCATTATTTAAACAATATATAGAGAATCTATCTAGATCTTCTTGTATCTTATGACAATCGTCTATGGTGTATATAGGTTTGTAAATTTTTAAATCATCAGCGTAAAGAAGTATAAAGGAATGTTTGAAGATGTATGAGATATCATTAATATAGAGTAAAAAGAATAAGGGACCTAAATGCGACCCTTGTGGGACACCGGAAGGAATATGTCTAAGTGATGATCTCAAACCATTGAGAATTATGATTTGGTGACGATTTAGTATATACGAAGAGATCCAACGAAATAAATTTCCTCGGATTCCGAGGGACCAAAGTTTATTGAGTAAAAGGTTGTGATTGATTTTATCAAAAGCTTTAGAGAAATCCGTATAAACGACGTCTATTTGGATTCGTTTGTCCATATAAGATGTGAGAGTACTAGTGAAATTAAGCAGGTTAGTCTCTACCGATCTCCCCTTAAAAAAACCATGTTGTTCAGGTATAATGTAGTTTTTGAAATTGGAGAAAAGGAAATTATAGATAATTTTTTCAAAGATTTTACTAATGACTTTATGTACTAACTTAGAGCTGGTAGGGTTTTGGTCAGAATTCGTAAACCGGAAGTAGTATTTTTTTTAAAAACAATATTTCATTATTTTATTTTGACCTTTTAAATTGTTTTAAGCTTCTTGATATTTATTGTGTATAATAAAAATAGTAATTTTAAGTAAAAATAAAAAAAAATCACTTAATTAATTGAACCGGAAGTGGGATTTTTTCCTCGTAGAAAGGTCAAAAATGTTGTGCCCACTACTCTGTCCGCACCCCTGATCGTATTAAGCTGAAAATTTATATTTCTATCCTTTATGTACTAACTTAGAGCTGGTAGGGTTTTGGTCAGAATTCGTAAACCGGAAGTAGTATTTTTTTTAAAAACAATATTTCATTATTTTTTCATTATTTTATTTTGACCTTTTAAATTGTTTTAAGCTTCTTGATATTTAATGTGTATAATAAAAATAGTGATTTTAAGTAAAAATAAAAAAAAATTACTTAATTTAATGAACCGGAAGTGGGATTTTTTTCCTCGTAGAAAGGTCAAAAATGTTGTGCCCACTACTCTGTCCGCACCCCTGAACGTATTAAGCTGAAAATTTATATTTCTATCCTTTATGTACTAACTTAGAGCTGGAAGGGTTTTGGTCAGAATTTGTAAACCGGAAGTAGTATTTTTTTTTAAAACAATATTTCATTATTTTATTTTGACCTTTAAAATTATTTTTATTTTCTTGATATTTAATGAGTATAATACTGATAGTGATTTTTAGTAATAAAAAAAATTTGAATAAAATCTGATAACCGGAAGTAGATCTTTTGTTTTGTGCAAGTTTCCATACATTTGCGCTCAATTTGTATCGCTATCATAGTCATCAGTTCAATATCGAATTTTGTTTTGTAACCTTCTTATATTCATCAAATACATAGATAAAGTCATGGGTTGGTCACACCCGAATTTTTTTGTATATGATCTTAGTATTTTCATATACAAAACATAGATAAGCCTTGTTTTTAAAAAACTTTTTTTTATTCCAGTTTTTTTTTAATACATATAATAAATATTTTATATATGTATGTATGTATAATATGATTATAAAAATGAAATGTAAATTCGTGATGGAGTTATTCAGTTATGAATTGATAAAAGGGATGTTAAGTAAAATTAGTTATGCTATACATTTACATTATACAGCAAAGTACGAGTATGTATATCTCATTACTTAGAAGCTATGTATGTATAGGTGTGTACTAGAAAAGTGTAAAACTCAAAACAAGCAAGAACATTTTTAAATTCACCACTGCATTAAAACTGCGTTGAAGTTGAAGATGTCTATGATGAAAATTGCCAGTATTTGAAGATAAATAGAGACGGGACAAAAAAAAAAGTAAAAATCAACCGACGAATATGTTCATCGAGCTTTGTAGGTGTGAAATTTGGTGGAAAGTGGCCGATAACAAACACACGGGTAAAAACGTTGTCGTTGTGACTTTATGTATTATAATATGTATTGTGCGTGTACATTTATCGATGGCCGAAAGCAAACATTTGTCCGGAACGTGGAACAATGGCGCCGAAGTTGACGTTCGATTATAACGCGCCATTTTATCTCAACGCGTTTTAATGCACCGAACTGCGGTCGTGTGATGAACGGCCGTCATATTATATAAAATAAATCAACGTGCAAAATGTGCATTGCGAAATTTTAAACGAGAATGCACCGGCGGGACAAAAGAGTGAATTATAATTAAAATCAATGTGTGTGTGGGTTAGTGTGGACATCGCGTTGCTGAAAAAATGTTTTTTTTTCGTATTATTTTAAAAATAAATCTCGTGGTAAAAGTTAAATGGAGTCAATTTTTCTCATGGACTTTCAGAATTTAAATTCGAAAATTTGTATTTATCCATAATGTAGGTACGTTCTAATAACACTGTTCGACACGAAAATCGGTTTAGAGACGAAATATGACTTTTATTATAGATCTATGCCCAGTAAACACGAATTTGGTAGTAAAAACTGTTGATTGGCTCGAGATTCGAAGATACAGGTATGTGTTTTTTAAATCGCGTGACTTTTCTATATCTTGGTGTTGTTCGGTCGATGTCTCAAAATCTGTCAATTTTCTGTCCAAAATGAATATTGGAATCTATAGTCGGGTATTTTATCTTTCATTTGTAGTACTTTTCAGCTTTCAAATCCCAAAAGTTAGTATGAATACTAATTTATTTCAGTCAGAAAAATGAAATTCGGATAATACTTCAAAAGCACCGACAACTTCATCTATCGGAACAAATGCGAGAGCTGGGTATCATTTGTAATTTCAGTGCAAAATCGGAATCTTCTTGATAACGTCGTTGCATCCTATTCTCTATCATTTTCCGATAGATGTTTTGACTGACATAGATGAAAGAAACATCCTTTAATTCCGCAGTCTGGGAAATTTCTTTCTACACAGTGTATAATTGGCAATTCCAAATGAACCATTATGCTGATAGGACTCAAATTGGACAAACAGTTTAATGTAAGTATCCTGTATTTTGTTTTGTAGTAAAGCATAAAGACAAGGAATGGCTCGGTCATGAATCGTGTATAACGCAGGTGCAGTTTTGAAAGTCCCATCCGAGAACCAGTGCGATGTTGTTTCTAACAGTCGGAAACTGTCACATATTCCAAAGATTAATATTCGATTGTTATCATCTCGGCCGGATTCATTTAAAATTATTAATTATTTATTACTTTTTTTAAATAATTTTCATGCATGGCGGGGTCTATTTTTCAGGAGGCTGTTTGCACGGGGGGTTAATGTTCAGGGGGTTTTTGAATGGGGGTATGTGTCTGGGGGGTATGTGTCCAGGGGCGGTCTCCGTGACGCGCGCGCACATTAATACGGGAGGAAAAGCCTGTTCCTCTTGTTCCTGTTGTATCCTGATCGCGCAAATTAAGTGAATATGTACGGGAGTATGTACCGTTTACCATGCACTATTTTTTTTTAATCTTTCGACTTAAGATCTTTCAATTTTCGATTTTTGCCTTCCAATATTTGCGTTTTCTGTCGTTTAACATTCTGTCTCGTCACGTAGACCCGTCCAGGGGGTATGTGTCCTAGAACTATGTACAATTCCTTATGTATATTTACATATACTCGTATGTACATATGTATCATCTTCACTTCCATTAATGTAGGTACAAATTAATAGTTTATTAAATGTTATAGAATGGTGTACAGATGAATAGACAAAAATATAAAAAGGCGAACTGATAGATGGGCAAAAAAACAGAGCTGAGAATTGGCAGATAGATAGGTATACTATATGTACATATTCATGTATGTACATACAAGATAAACAGAAAAAAATGAATGCACTAATATACTGAGGAATTGATTGATGGAGTGTCCGGTGGGTAATTATTTATATATTTATTTATTTTACATATATACCAGGAAGGCCTTACAGATAATGCGCCTTCCTGGCCAATTACAAACAATACAGAATTTTTATTATACAAGTCGTTGAATTACGAGACACTGAAAAACTCGCAAATTAACGAGACATCTATGAATTGTACATAAATTTTATTGTACATTATTTATCGTACATACTCAAATAGTGGGGACATAGTAGGTAGGAATGATATTTAGCCAATTTTACCGGGAACCGTTTCAACAATGAAACCAGAAAAAATTGTCAAACTCTGATAAGAAACGATCGACCTGGAGTCACAAATATCCAAGTCTGACCAGCAGCACTACAGATGTACTCAGAAAAATTCTTTTTAATCGAGGTCAGCTCATGGGATTGAACCCGGCACCTCTCGGTGTTAAGCAGAAGCTTAACGATCGAGCTATGCTGCTGTTTATGTGTATATGTCCGGAGGGTATGTGTCCAGGGGCTAAGTGTCCTCTAGTGGAAATAATGGTTCTTACCATTATTTCCGTATTACATTATATTGAAAAATTGCTGGACAACCGTCTCGTTATCCGACAAAAGGCACTCTTAAGACTGTATTCGTTGGGGGGGGGGAGGGAGGGTGGCCTCATGATGAGTACTTGAAAGGTCAAATTATTTGATCTTTAATGCGGGCTTTACATTATTTCCGTTCGCAACTGCATACTGCATAATATATTTACATACAACACGCTGCATACAAAGTATGAACAATACGCACATTCGCCGCGTCGAGCCCTCGGTAAGTGTGAGTTAAAATCGTCGAAATCTCGTCCCGATTTACGAGGCGCCATAAATTGCGACACAGGATACACGACAGTGGCATTAGGCAGGTGCGATCAGTAAATAATCTGGTGTAATGATTGCGTCACGGGCCGGTTGCGCCACAAATGGGCTAGCCCTGCAAACGAGCGCACATAAACGTCACGCGCCCCTGTATGTACGTCCCGTTTGCGTCATTATTGCGCAACATTGCGCAACGCAAGCCTCTTCATTAGACGCGGGGAGATAGAGATTTCGGTTAGGGATCATGTCGTCGATAGGTCGAGGTCTGGAAGGGAAACGACGGAGACATTTAAATAAGTGAGCGGAGAATAAAATAAAATTTGCATCGGAAAACAATTTGTGCGTATAAACATCGTATATTGTTCGGAGAAGGTTCGCGTAACGATACCGAAAGGGAAAAACACATTTCTTTCCATACGTTAAAGACTCACCGTTTGGCTAGATTTATTAAATTCGCAGGATAAATGCTATGATGATATCGCTGAAAACAGAAGGACAATGTGATTCGGTTGCCAACACGCTATATTCCCAGCTAATTTAGCAGCCCCACTAAGTGGAAAGCAATGAAGTGTTAATGTATTGAAATCATATTTTATTTCGATCGAATATTTATTTATTTAAAGTTGGGACCATTATAGCGTTACAGGAATACCTAATGCATCACAATGGTCAAAAATATAACAGAATAGAAACATTATAATAACTATAGAAATTAGACATGACAAAAACAAAACACAGTGAAATTATTTATTTATAGGTAGTTTTGAACCATTGTGGCATTATAGGAAGAACCTAATGCGCCAGAATGGCTTACATTTGATAAAGAAAAACAAAATATAAAATACATAAAATAAAAAGCAAAAATGCAAAGGCAGAAAAACATAATAAAATGAAAAATGAAAATAAAAAAGAAAAATAGTACATAAGAAAAAATAAATAAACAAAGATGTAAAAATCAAATATGTAAATAAAATCCTCAAATTCTATTCATAGTTTTACAATGAACAAAAAAAAAAAATAAAAAAAATAGTAACTAAAAGGAGAAAGGAGAAAGAAAAATAAAATAAAATGAAAATAAAAAATAAAATCACAGCGACGCCCAAATGGAAGAGAGTAGTTATAGTATCATATTTCTAGTGACAATATATTTTCACTGACGTTTCAGTGAAATCATAACCAGTTACATTTTCAGGGTTGGTTTTATTCATTTAAGATTAGATTGTTGGGGTTTGTATTATTTAAGGGTTACGATAGGTTAGGCTAAGTAAGAGTTGGCCCTATTCATTTAAGATTAGGTTGTTAGGGTTAAATTTATACAAGTTAAACGTTGTAAATTCATTGTTTGATACATTTTCACTGCTTGAATTGGTGAAAATATATTTTCACTAGTGCAGTCACAAATCAAGGTCTGGGCAACAGCTACTACTATAGTAGGACTCGAACCCATGACCACTTGATTGACAAACAAGCGTGCGCACAGTGGTGTTGCTAACGCAATAATACGGACATAACCCTAAAGAGATTGACCAAAGACAAAAATTAATTAATTTTACATTTGTTTGTTATTTTAGCAAATATTCGAATATTTTACGAATTTAGCATTTATGGCAAAATGCCTAAAATACGTGTCTCTAGTCATCACCAACATATAAGAACCAGCCGCAAGTACAACACATCCCTGCGAGACCCAAATGGAATAGAGAAGATTAAAATTCCATTCAAAAATCCCATTCAAGTATGAAAATAATGAGCGCAGGCTACCAGAAAAATAGGCTAAAATCATCTCCGATAACTTACTCTCACTAAGGCGGAAAATATCACATTCAAGCTCAGCAGCATTGATTTCGAAAATTCGGAAAAGTCGGATAGCTCTTGGAATAGGAGCCATTCGACAAAGAACTGTGCGAGCAGGAGGTAGATATATACCACGCACGTAATTATTAGGGACATAAAGTCCTGTTACAGCAACAACTGTTACAGCAACGACGGACATGACGTATTACCATGTAGAAGCTGGAGAACAAAACGAATTCATGAGAAGTTTCTCCAAAGTGTAAGGGAATTATACCCAAGTATGCCCAAAAGGAAAGGAGTAGGGTAGAGATATGGGTAATATTCATACTCTTTCTTATATACGTAACGAATAAATTATTTTCACACTTTATCAATCATTATGAAAATCATAAATACATTATAAAAGGAAATGACTACATTTCGAAGGTAGTAGATGTTGAGAGCTTAACTTTAAGGTTTGAAGTGTTCCTGTTGAACCGGTTTAGACATACATATATTGAAGATTTCAAAAGATCGTACCTCGAAGAAAGTCTTTACTAAATTGTTCAAAGGAAGATATTCAATTGGAATACTACGAAGGATGTATGAATCGCAGGTGAAAATATTTTGTATATAAAAACTAGGAAGGTTCAGAATAGGTTCATATGGAGATGGATCGTTGGAGTGCTACAAATTTGGCCAATAAAAGGAAGAAAAAGTATTATACAAATTTTATATAACTTTGTTCTATTAAGAGGATAGTGTGAGAAGTAAAAAGGGATGATGATTTAGTAGAATCAATCGTTTCCAATTTCACTCTAACAAATTCCATAGGTTGAACTATTTTCAACTTGTAAACAAATATTGAATCAGTGACTTTAGTTGTGGCTTTGAGATATCAAGTATATAGAATCAAATAGTATACGTATGTAGATATGTATAATATAAGGAAATCTCTAGAAATCCCACAAACTCTTTACATTGAAAGTCTTCAATTGAGCTGATTGGGGTAAGGACTCAGATGTTAGAGAAATTCTGAGAATTCAGTCTAAATTAGGTAAAGGATCGGTGACCCAAAAGTGGTAGAGATAAATAGATGAGTTCAATTTGTGAAAAGCTGGAATTCTAGTGATAGCAAGTCCCATTATGTCCGAACGTTAGATGAATTGATGCAAAATTGAAATGCTGAAACTTGAGAATTAAATTATAAGTCAAAATGATACTTGAAACGTGAATACTCATTCTGTGAGTTGTAGTTGAAATGCTTCAGCAAAATATATTATGCGTATATCCCAAACAAAGTTTCAAGCAATTTAATTAAGATCAGGATTCAACTGTAGCTTCAATTAGACTATTACTACAGTAAACTATTATTTAAGTCTGCAGTTTAAAGTCGTGCCCGGCAATTTTGTTATTGCTCCGAGCGTAAATATTTTACACAACGTTGCTATAATATATTTTTAAGGGATTTTCCGCGAGAGCTTATCTTAATGCGAAAGCAGAGTTTTCCTTTTAAAACGTATCGGTTTATTTGTTTCACTTCTCCGACACTTCAACGGGAGAAGTTAACTACATATCTAAGATCTCTGTGCTGCAGATGGTTACACGCTATCAAAGCCGTTTGTTGCTTTATTTACATTCTTCAACGGTGCCATACTTTATTACGGTTGTGATAAATCGAAATATAAAATGGCAAAGTTGCTTTAATAACTCGTTCGTAAAAATGTCTGTTATATTATATTGAAACATAATACACACATATCCATTTTTCTGTTATTTATTTTATTGTTTGGATTAACCTATTAATTATTTCGTTAATTGGTAACGTATATAATATCGATATCTAATTGGAAAATTCTTGTTTTCCACCATACGTACATACATACATACATACATAAATATCACTCGTATTTGTAAAATAAGATCTTATTTCATTGTCTTCTCAGTTCTCTTCGTAACATTTTATTATTCCGTTTAACCAATTATTTCCGAAACGCTTTCTTATACTGATCTTGTTCTTAATTTAATAGCATTCCTGCATAAATTGACCCGTTTTTTTTTTAGCTTTTGACCTCATTTGAATTCTTATTATTTATCTTTTTCTATTTACATATACATAAGTAAACAAAAATTAATTAATGGTTTCATGAAAGTTTGTACACTATATTTTTTCTAGGTATTCTAACTCGTATATGGATTTTGGAAGTAGTTGAAAACTTTAGACGGAAATTTTTTACAATTTTAACTCACCTGAGCAATGATATGCAGTTGCATATTAAGATCTACGTTCGTTTGTTTGTCTACTATGCATATTTATAGTTTTAAAATTGGACCACATTTTCAAAAGAGTGTGGTAAATTATTTCATGTTTGCTTGGAACTTAAACCATATACAGAGTTTGAAAGTTTTTTTTTCAACTTTCATTTACTATATAATATATAATTATAATTATATACATATCTAATATATAATTGTCAGAAATATACAACATTGTAGTGCACTGGTGGAGCTATTGGACACCAGTAGTCCAAGTCCCAGCCGTAGGTTCAAGTACCAGCCAAATACGTCGCTGGAGGGGTTTTGTAGTAATTAAAAAAACACATATCGATCATCACCAATGAATTTAGAAGACATTTAAAAAAATTTTCAGCTTCTTTAGAAAAATGGACATTTTAACTGAAAAATTTAGAGACAGTTATAGTCCAATTTGTAAATTTGCAGCATTTTACACAATTCAACTAAATTCCAGATTGCTGAAAACTCGGGGTTTGCGAGAAAATGGGCAAAATAGACCTGAAGTCACAAATCCAAGGCTAGGACAGTAGAAACCAGTAGAAATTGAAACCCGTGACCCGTACTTTTTTTCAAAGCATTATACGCTAAGCCCTAGTGTATTCTGCTGGTTAAATACATATAATATGTGTCGTCTTGTGGTAATTCCTGTCATTGATTTGATTTTTAAATGCTTTTTATTATTACTAAACTATATTCACAATACATCTTGTATCTATTTTAATAGCTACTGATCTACTGATCATTTTCTATTTTACAATTTTAATTTAATTTTGTTAGTAATCATAGTATTATATTATTTTAATGTTAATGTACAGCATAATAGGAAAAAGAGTTCAAAAACCTATTTACAATTCTTATAAATGCTCATTACACATCTAATGTATAATATTAATTAAATACTCTCTAAAGTCGATGACCTAAAGCAAACTGTATTTAGCTAATCTGTGTAAAATCCTGTCATTGCATATATGATGTATGTATGTACATATGTAAAAATAAAATTAAAAAAAAATGTATTTTGTATAAAAAAGTATAGTTATGTATAGGTTTTTAAATAAGAAGCAATTATTAATTGTATTAAATTGCGTGATATACAATAGTTTAGCAACGTAGGTAGGTATCGGAAAAATCACCGACGCGGAAAGCGTAAGTTTTCCCGGGGAAGCCCCGAAAATTAATAATGGAGGCAGCGTACGGGAGGCTGGATAAAAATGTGTTAGTTAACAGTGAAACCTGCGAAGAAGGCTTATAACCGTGGAGTAACCATCTCGACGCATTAAGTCGCTCTTCCGTCAGAGATAGAGACGGAAAACCCTCCCGGAAAATGAAGGGGAAGCGAGAGAGAGAGAGAGAGAGAGAGAGAGAGAGAGAACGAGACATCGAGCAATAATAATTATTATGATTAAGCAAGCAGATAAGGGGGGACTACTTCAAGAAATGATGGTTCACTCTCAGAGCGCGCACCCACTCTCTCTCTCCTGCGCGCTCTTAACGACTCGGTAATAATATTTTATTTTCACGAGTTCAAGTGGCGGTTCGCATATATGTTAGCTTGTCTTTTGCTCAAGGGGTGAGCCAGCTTTCGGGCAGGGGGTGGTGGGTGGTCGTGTGTGGAAAAATCGCGAAAATACACAGACGTCACATAATTCGCGAGCTTCGCGTCTTGGGCTTTATTTGAAAATTTAATGTCGGCTTCTGGTATTAGGCGCTGTGTCGAAATGCGTGCTTTTCAACGTGGAAAAATCCTCCCCCTTTCTGAGGAAAAATGGCTCAAAATATGTAATTAATATTACGACTGCATACATATGTAAGCATATCTCGCCTTGCAATCATCATTACGCTTATGGCTAATTATATATTTTATCTGGAAATAATCAAAGTCAAATGTTGACGAACAGTCTTTTTACTATATCTATGTATTGTGACAATAGATGAATTTTTGTGATCATGCAAAAATTCGAACTCGAGACTTTGACTGATTCGAACTCAGAATCAATCACTGATCATGGCTTCATTATCTAGAAAAAAATTGTGTGTGTGTGTGGTTGTGTATTTTGGGAAGGTTTTGAATACTGTTCGACCTTAGAAATTGTAAATTTTATACTTTAATATTTTTACCTCAACCGGAATTAGTCCTTTTACTCTAGAGGATCAAGGTTTTTCATGTTTTTGTCGGAAACCTTTCAGTGTATTGAACTGAGATTTCATATCTAGATATTTATGCTTAATACTAAGTTAGGTATAAAATTTGGCAAGCATCCATCAACCGTAAGTGGCAGTTTACTTTTGTTCATTTTTTCTTCCACTGATGTTTTCGACTTCTTAAGCATGTGTGCTCTTCTCGAAAAAATTCAAGTATAATTATTGTATCAATGTGATGAAAATGAAAAAAAAAGCACTAAATTTAATAAACCGGAAGTGGGATTTTTTCCTCTTAGAAAAGTCAAAAATATTGTGGTCACTATTCTGTCCACACCCCTGAACGTATCGAGCTGAAAATTTATATTTGTATTTTTTATGTACTAACTTAGAGTAGATAAGGTTTTGGTCAAAATTTGTAAGCTGGAAGCAGTATTTTTTTTTAGAACAATATTTCATTATTTTATTTTGATCTTTATAATTATTTCTATTTTTTAGATATTATTTAATGTGTATAATTGTAGTGATTTTAAGCATCAAAAAAAGTTTTGAAGAAAACTTACAAACGTAAGCCTCAATATGCTCTCATGCTCTCATAGCATAGAAAATGCTCTCATGCTTTCGTGATACACGTTTCATAGAACGTGTATGTATGTTTAATTATCGAATTTTGTTTTGAGACCTTCTTATATCCCTCAAATACATAGATACAGTCGTGTGTTGGTCACATCCTAAATTTTATATCAAATTCAATCTAGTCTTTAGAAAAGGTGCATTCTGAAACTGCAAAGAAAAACCTGATTCAGGGCTGCCACAAACCACAAAATAGCCATATCAACAAGTAGGTGAACGTCAGAGCTCACATGCAAGTACATACATACGTGGAACGCTCGGATTATCGCAAACGCACGCTCGCTAATTTGGCGAATTTAACCGTCCGATTGCGGTTTATTCGCAGGGTTGACACCGGGGCATGGGCCTGGCAATGTTGCGGTTTTGATACGCCTAATCCGACCGCCGAGAGTTATGTGCAGCCTCCGAATAAATTCCTGCAAAATAATGTACGTACGCGCGTGAAACATTCATGAGGCACGGCTTCATGCATTGTATAGCAGCCCGTCCCGTATATATTGTCTCCCTGCGTTCGGGACTCGGGACACCCTGCATAATTTATTCCCGCCTTACTAACGGAAGGTGTTCGCTTCAACACATATTTTTCTAGGGGTGTGTATCTCTTTGTGTGTGTGTGTGCCAGCCCTGAAAGAAATGTGAAGGAGAAAAGCGCGCCTTTACCTGCCCAAGTGTCTTCCGCGTGCGTTGTGTCGTGATAAACATATTTATATGTGAAGGTGATTTTAATAGTGTGCTTGTATTGTTATGGATGTATCTTGTCACCTTAAGTTAGGATGAGCTGTTTGTGAAAATGTATGTAAATTGCGAAAAAAAAGTTTTAAAACAGGGGAAAATGCGGTTGAAAACTAGAATGAATGCCTTCATACATGTCGGAGCGCGAGACGGTTGTTCAGCGATATTTTAATATGATGTAATACGGAAATAGTGGTTCTAGGAGACTTGCCCCTGGACACATACCCCCCGGACACATACCCCCGGTCAAAAACCCCCTGGACGTTAACCTCCCGTGCAAATAACCCTCCCTCCGTCAAGGATACAAATATTTTATAAAAATTGACAGTATCTTAAGAAAATAGGCAGTATCAATGCTAATTTATTTCTGCCAGAAAAATACAGATTCAGGAATACAGATATTAATAATACATATATCAGAATCTTTATAAATAATCAATAATCAATAATAAAAAATCAGTAATCAATAACAATAATTTAAAATATACAAAACTCCAAAATCAATTGTATTTTAATCTCTTTTTCTTTTCCTTTTCTTGATTTTACAAATTCCATCGTGGATAGTCTAAATATATTTAAAATATAATAATAATAATATAACAATAATATATACTTCTATTAAAATTTACTTTCAATACGACAGAACGCAAACGCTAACCGGTGACTCGAAGTCTTTTAAATTGATATTTATTCTATTTACGACATTAAATTGAAATTAAATATTGTATATCAATTGAAATTAAATATAGTATATAAATTGAAATTAAATATTGTATATAAATTGAAATTAAATATTGTATATAAATTGAAATTAAACATTGTATATAAATTGAAATTAAATATTGTATATATGTAAATTCAATTGAATCAAGTGTATCATATATTATCTCTCGCAAATTCAAGTTTATAGTCGAATTTGCTGATATTACACATTCGTACGTATTGTTGAAATGCTACCCAGTCTGTAAATTGTATGTGTTTGTATTTCTCGGAATATTAATATCTTTAAATTTGTCCATAGACGTCTCTATGGTACTGTTTAAACATAATTGTTTATCGATGTTTGTAATTGGCCAGGAAAGCGGATTGGGGTTTACCTGTTGGGCTTTTCTGGTTTATATAGATATAAAAAAATAATAAATATGGCATTTTCTTAGACTATATTTTGGTTAATAAATACAATGAATTCATTCGTTCATTGTACGTATTATAATCAGATTTTAGTGTTACGAACGAAGTATTACGAACTCCTATTACAAACAATATTATGGCAAATGTAAGTATGTGTTATAATACGTAATTAATTAGGAGAACATTTGCATGTAAAACACTTGTTAGTATAATAAAAAATATGAACAAATCAAGTGTATATATATTTTATTTTATTTTTACATAGATATATACCAGGAAGGCTTGACAGGAAGAGCCCAATGCACATTCCTGGACAATTAATTACAAACAATGCGGAATTTTATTATTAGATAAATCACTGTATTTCCAGAAGCTGAAGAACACGAAATAACAATTAATTAATTAATTAATTACAGAATTAATCCATTGAGAAATCTATGGATTAAGATTTTGTACATACATATTTAAAAAAAATTATACACACAATAAATACAGAAGATTTGTGACAAAAGGAAAGATGATTTTGTGCCAATTTTGAGGAACCGTTTCAACAATAAAATTTGCAAACTCTGATAAGAAACGATCGATTTGGAGTCTCAAATACTCCCTAAATCTAACCAGCAGTATGGCGGATCGAACCTCTGATCACTTGGTGCAAAACATACACGCTACCATTAAGCCAAACTGCTGGCTAAATGTGTAATTTTGGTAATATGTAATTTGGTAATAATATGTTCAATTTTGGATGAAAGTCAAATGTCCAATGGTTTTATATTTTGATATTATTTATATATATGTATATATTATATTTATAAAATTATACTGTATTTATTACATACCTTTTTCGTGGGAAAAATTGAGATTTTCTTCGACATTGAAATGAATATGCGACGAAAGTGCATTTCGTCATAAAGAGAGGCCTCGTTTAGTGATGCTTTCAGAGCCTACTTGGATAAAAGACGTATTATACGAGACGAGACCTTAAAATGATATAATCCACTCACCCGCACATTACTTGCGAGTAAATATTACAAGCCTTAACGCGAAATTGCGTAATTAAATTACAAATTAATTTAAGGAGAGGGAAGATGCGCAAACGAAGAGATTCAAATTACTTCATAACCATGTAATGTATTATATATAATATATAAAAAAACCCAGAGAGCGGATTGACTCGCTATGGCGGATCGTACATAAAATATTCTATAATAGAAGGAGAGGGGGTTGCATTGCACTTTATCTCGTATACGTGCATTTTATATGGATGGCGTTTCACTCGAATTCCGAACAACAGAAACAAAAAAAGGGGGGACGAAGCTGAGAATTTCGAAACGGGGCTCTTGCAAAGGCGAGGGTTTGGGTTCTACGACCTAAACCTACCACCCCCAACCCTTTCCAGTGCCGCCGAGAAACGCAGAGGACGTAAAAATATAAAATGTTTAACAAAGTGCGCTTACGTGACCCGTCAGTTGACCATCTGCGACTTCTGAGACAAGAGATAAATTGTTTCTTGCGATGGATCATTTGTTATACGCCATTATTGCTGGCGTTGTTTAAACACTTGTCTGAATTTCGCGAACACGACTAACGAATGTCGCTTAAAGTGGGACCGCCAGAACGAATTTGGAAAAGGGTAAGATGTTATTATAGTGAAGGTTCATTCATACAGATGAGTTTTAATTTTGTTTTGAAAATACTTGAAATTTCAGTGAAAGAATTATTCATTTCATATTAAGCATGGTAGATAATTTTTCACATTCAAATCCTACATATACATACCATATAAGCCAGCAGCATAGCTTGGTCGTTAAGCTTCTGCTTAGCGTCTAGAGGCGCTGGGTTCGATCCCATGAGCTGACCTCGATTGAAAATAATTTTTCTGAGTATATCAGTAGTGCTGCTGGTAAGACCTGGATATTTGTGACTCCATGTCAATCGTTTCCTATCAGAGTTTGCCAATTTTCTCTGATTTCATTGTGAAAACGGTTCCCGATTAAAAATTGGCTAAAAACCTCCCTACCTACTATGTCACCACTTTTTGAGATTGATTAATTAACAATAAAATTTATGTACAATTCATAGATGTCTCGTTAATTTGCGAGTTTTTCAGTGTCTCGTAATTCAGTGACTTGTATAATAAAAAAAAAATGCTGCAATGTTTGTAATCGGCCAGGAAGGCGCATTGGGGTTACCTGTAAGGCCTTCCTGGTATATATGTAAAAAATAAATAAATACACATATGTGTATTTATTTATTAATTTATTTATTAAAAATATGTAAAATATTTATTAAAAATATTTTACATATTTTTACAACAGTGACATTACAGAATACTATAACGCGTCACTGTGAAAAGACATATAAGTATAATAAAAATACTATATATAAGAATACAGACGGGTTCGATTCCCACTAGAGTACCGTTTTTGGCTAGACCTTGGCTTGTCGAGGTAGATTGTTTCTTATCAGAATTTTCCAATTTTTATAATTTCCATTAGAATGCTTACAGTAAAAATTGGCATTCCTTCCCCAATTTTTATCGCAAACCTTGAGTTGTTCAGTGTCTCATGGTTCGCCGACTGTAAACAAAAATATTGCAAAATAAAATTCCATAGATGTCTCTGTGGATAATTAATGTACAAAATATTCGTGCTGTATAAAAAAAATGCTTATTGATCGCATTATATAATTAAAATGTTTGCAATGTTTGACCATAGATGTCGCCTACAAAAATGTTAAAATATATAACGGTTATGTATTATATGTAATTTGATATGTTTCTTGATCTGTAAAAAAAGATCACTCGTCGATTTGGATGCAATCTGTTTAGAGTTTACATGATAAATTGAATAAATAAAAATAAATAAAACATATACTATGTATAAGAATTAGCGAGACACCTATGTTATAGATAATACATTTTTGAAATCATATTCAAATAGTGGTGACACAGTGGGTAGGATGGTTTTTTCCAATTTGATGGAGGAATTGCTTCAGCAATGAAATCAGATAAATTGGCAAACTCTGATAGGAAACGATCGACTTGGAGTCACAAATATCCAAGTCTGACCAGCAGCATTTAAGATTACACCCAGAATTAATTATTTTCAATCAAGGTCAGCTCACGGGATCGAACGTGCTTAGTAACAACACAACTACTGAGCCACGCTGCTGGATATGTATATATATATATATATATATATATATATATATATATATATATATATATATATATATATATATATATATATATATATATATATATATATATATATATATATATATATATATATATATATATATATATATATATATATATATATATATATATATATATATATATATATATATATATATATATATATATATATATATATATATATATATATATATATATATATTTATATATTTTTTTTTAGTAAATATTTTATCATATTCGCTTCGACGCGAACGAGTGCACTTGAGCAAAACGATTGTGCTTTGGCCGAGTTGCAATTGTCGCAGAAGTACTTGCTTAACCTTTAAAATGCGCACACTGTTTCCTACAAATATTTAATTATTTATATCGCTCGAGCAAAGCGTAGTCACAATAGAAGCGGCAAACCCCCTTCACTCGGATAAATATTGTATCGTGTAAACCGTATTTTGCTGCGCGTTTTGAATAGCGACCACCTGATTAAATTAAGTCGAGTTAGCTTATATGTATATATATGTACATATATTCGAGTCATTATAATTTCAAATACATGAAATAGTATATTTCAGTTATTTATTAAATATTAAATAAATTTATTTGTTTATGTTTAAGTTTGGACCAGTAAGGCATTACGGGAGTCCCTAATGTGCCACAATGGTCGAAAAAACACATAGAGATGTATACTACCACAAAATATATGTATACTAATACATGGTTCTAAATTAGCACCTCTATTTCATATATTAATGAGTTGGTGAAAGTTTTTGATGTATGTAAAGTTCATATGTTTGCGGATGATACGTTAGTTTATGTATATTGTAGGTGCAAGTTATGAGTGATATTTTATGTAGGGAATTACAGTATGTAAGTGATTGGTTATGCGAGAATAAACTGAAAGTGAACTTAAGTAAGACTAAGATGATGTGGATGAATAATAAAAGCGTTGTGAGTGATGTGATTATGGATGGGAGAGTGATAGGAGTAGTAAATTTAGGTATTTATTTAGATTGTTAATTAAGTTTTAAGGTGCACGCAGATTATATTATTAAAAAAATGGCAAAAAATGTTGGTGGACTTTGTAGGTTAAGAAATTTATTAAGTATAAAAAGTAAAATATTAATATATAATTTTATTGTACGACCTCATACTGTATGTATGGATATTGCGCTATAGTACTCAATCTATTTAGTGGATTGTGCAATGATAAACTGCAGAAAGTGCACAATAGAGCAATGCGTGCAATTTTGAATGTGAGGAAACGTAAGAATGCTAGAAGTACATATGTTAGACGAATTGAAATGGTTGGATATTAGAAATAGTCTTAAATTATATAATATATAATCTAGATAATAATCTATTACCCAAATATTTTTATAATCATATAGTTAGGAATAGAGATACATACATAATTATAAAACTAGAAATAGGAATAAATTAATTATAGGTAGAGTTAAGAAAGTAAAAACTGCAGGAGGTGTTTTCCAGAGGTGTTTAAATATACAATGCCCTTCCTGAGAGCATTAGAGGTGCTAGTAATATTGGTACTTTCTTTAGGGGTGTTTAATGGATAGTAACGTAATTATACATATATGTAAGTTTAATAAATTGCTATGTTTGGGATTGTATTATATTATTTTAGGGTTACTAATTATAGTTTTGTTAATTTTGCTAACTGTGTTATATTATAGTTTTAAGTTTCAATTTAAAATTGTTAATTGTGATATAATGAATTAGTGATAATTCATGCATGTAAAAAATACATTTATACATAATCATAAAAAAAACAATAGCATTGTAATAATAGCAGATAAAGTAAAAATATAAAATAATAAAATACAAAGTAGTCAATGTCTTGCGCCTATAGCCAGCACCAATGTATAAGAACCAGCCGCAAATTCAAAACATCCTTGTGAGGCCCAAATTGAAGAGAGAAGATCGAAATTCCACTCATACAACACATTCAATTATGAAATTTTTTTGATATTAGCTTCAACCATATGTAGGTGCCATTACAGGTTATCCAAGCTAGACCTATGATCAAACTTTGGTACATAGGTACCAAATACCAACATTAGACATAATGATTGAAAAACTTAAGACTTGATTGCAGTGAGTCTCAGTGTTTTGGCTGCTTCACTCAATTTAATCAGGAAGGTTGACTGTCTCGACAATACACACATATATTGACAGGGTCTATGTGACGAGACAGAATGTTAAACGACAGAAAACGCAAATATCGGAAGGAAAATATCGAAAATCGAAAGATCTTAAGTCGAAAGATAAAAAAAAAATGGTGCATGGTAAACGGAACAAGAGGAAAATGCTTTTCCTCCCGTATTCTGCGCGCGCACATTAATACGGGAGGAAAAGCCTGTTCCTCTTGTTCCTGTTGTATCCTGCTCGCGCAAATTAAGTGAGTATGTACCGTTTACCATGCACCATTTTTTTTATCTTTCGACTTAAGATCTTTCGATTTTCGATCTTTGCCTTCCGATATTTGCGTTTTCTGTCGTTTAACATTCTGTCTCGTCACGGAGACCGATATTGACATTGTCATCGAAGTCTTGCAAATTTATTTTTTTAATTTTAATTTATACCAGGAAGGCCTAACAGGTAGCCATAATGCGCCTTGCTGACCAGAAACAATATACATTTGTTATTAGTATTATACAAAATAAATATGTACATATCAATTAACACCCACAGAGACATATTTGGTCAAATTTGTGAATTTGCAGCATTTTATACAATTCACTGAAATTCTTGATTGCTGAAAACTTTGGGGTTGCTAATTTGTTGGAACTATTTCAATGAAAATCAGAATTTTTTTTATTTATTTTTTATTTATAGATATAAACCAGGAAGACTTGACAGGATGATCCCAATGCAAACAATACAGCATTTTATTATTACCTAAATAACTGTATTTCGAGTAGCTGAAGAACACGAAATAACAATTAATTAAATAATTAATCCATTGAGACATCTATGGATTCAGATTTTTACATAATTTTTACAAATTGTACATACAATAAATACAGAAAATTTGTGACAACAGGAATGATGATTTTTTGCCAATTTTGAGAATGCTTATCAGAGGAAATCGGCAAACTCCGATAAGAAACGATCGATTTGGAGTCACAAATACCCCCAAATCTAACCTGCAGTATGGCGGATCATACCAGCAGATAATTTTTCGCCAATTAGTAAATCAGATAAAATTGGAAAACTCTATCGATATCAGCTAAAATATTCTATTGATGACAGCTAAACTGCACTCTGCAGCCCTTCTTCCAAAAAAATTGAGATTATTAAGAGGGCTGTACACCCGAAACCTTAATTTTGTTGCCGTTTCTTTCTTCGATATATATATTGAGTGAATGTATATATTGAGTGAATGCGACAGTTGCGCTTCGAACAGATAAAACGTATTTTAAATCGACAAAATCGAGGTTTCGTATTCTCCTATTTTCTCCTCCGAAACTGGACCAATTTTTAAAAAAATTTCATCATCGGTATGAGAAAGATATTTTCTGTAAGTATTTTTTTGTATGTGCGTATTGTTTTAAAAATCGACCGTTAAATAAGCACGCTGGACTCCTTTTGTATGTGTAAAAAAGAAGCGATTTTATAGATGTTTGGCGGCTCCTAGCTCCTATAAAAAATAACTAATCAAAAAAATAAAACGTTAGATGCATCCTAATGGTGAATATCCATAGCATATTAAAAAATAATTTCTCTAGTGCTATAACTGAGGAAGGGAGCTGGTGTCCAGCCCTCTTTATGCGAATTGCGAAATACTAAAAATGTTATTCAATCTATTGAATAAACCTTTTACTATCACTTATTTTTATTAATACAATACTATTTAATTATTTAATAACCTATTAGTAAAGTAAAAATATATATGAGTAATAATGAGAGAGCTTTTAACGCAAATTTGATAAAATATAGTGTGAAAACGTTATAGGCGTTATAGTTACAGGCGTTTAAACAAATAAAATCTGACAAGACGAGTAGGTGGCGGAATGTCAAACATATCAGGTTACTACCTATAAAACGTTTCAAACATTTTGAAGTCTTTCTTACGATTATTTTTCACTATCGAACTATAAAAATCGATTGAAATTTCCATCGTTGACCATCGTTTCCAAATGCCAAAGTTTCAAAACGATCGGAAGACTCAAGGACAAGATACTGAATCGTTTGCGAGGTGAAACATAAAAGAGCATTGTAAAAATGAAAATGAAAATGTGTGATATGAAAGAACTACTATTTAATCGTGTGTTTTGAATCAAAGTCAGTCTGAAACATATTTCTTCAAGGCTATCAAACTCGATATTGAATTAAGCCAAGCATTTCGCAGGCTTCGTTTTCGAGTTTACGGCAAAATTAAAAGTTTACACATTTCCTGCAGATGGGATTTGCACTTTCAGTGGAAGTTTAGGTTTAGTATTAAGCTCGAAGCACACCCATATTTTCTAGAATCGTGCGCGAAAGGAACTTCCGGTAGAACAGAAGCTTTCGGAAGAGCGAATCTACTACGTGGGTCGTTCGAATCTCGCCCAAGCTTGGATTTTACTTTTTGCCAAACAAACCAATTGAAATTATACAATTGTTCGAATTGAAAAAATGATCGCTACGAACAATCAAACAATGAATTATTTCCATTTCACCCCACGACGGGTACTTGTTGCTTACACACATTTAAACAAATCAAAATCGAAAGCGATCGTACGGTTTGTTTGCCGTTTGAAATTATTTACGGTTGTATTAATTGGACGCATTGTTTCAAATATAAAATATGGGGCTTTTATATATCTCTATATATGTACATATATTTCAAGTGAGGCTTTCGTTGGAGTTTAATAATGGAAATCGGAAAGCTTGAACAGCTTGATAGGCTTATTTCAAGTTAAATAACATCTTCGATTATTCCTAATAAATAAAGCGATTCTATGGAAGTGTGTTTAATTATATAACTATAGACTAGGTTCAAGTTCAATGCGTATTAAACTTGAACGTGGTTTGTAAGTAGGAAGAGTTTGATTTTCCTTGAATTTCAGTGATTTTCATTTCGCTATATAATATATTATACATACATAAAATTTTAAAAGAAAACATTTATTTAATTCCATAATTAACTTATATGTATAATTACAACCAAATTTAATTTCATAATTAACTTATATATTTACGTATGCCGTTTAATTTGAAATCGGGGTAATTCCACTTTTATTCATTTCGAAAAATATCTTGCAAAACATCAAATATAATGTTTTGCGTTTTACAATTTATATAAAAATACTGGTGGCCTGTAATACTGTTTTTCCAAGATTCTGGACATATCGAATCAAAAGAAGTGACGACAATTTGTGAATGAATAAGTCTAAAAGGAATAGTGTTTTTGGAATTAAAAATTGGAATATCGCTACTTTTAAATATAATGGCTCATATGTATAATACATAATCAAAAAAAATAAATGTGTTTGATTTTAGGGATTATGTGTATTAAAGAAAAATTTTATTTCGAATAGATGCCGTACAAATAACAATTGTTTCAATATCTAGATATTTATATTTATATATGGCGAATGAAATTAGGTACTCGTATATACATATATGTATAATATACATTTTAATTAAACATTTAATAATTTTGAGTCATATTAAATTCAATTCAAAAGCGGCTTTTCTCCATAGCTTTCATTAAATTTTTAACAGATTATTTTTAATATACATTTTGAATATTCTTTGGACCGAAATAGACTCTTACATATTACATATTTAAAATTAAATAAAGTAAATTTATAATCATGATAATATATTTATTCAAATAACACACGAATACGTTTACAATTCAGCAATAACGAATTATTTTCACACTTTCATACAAAAATACGGACTCAAATTTCCATTCAGAATAAATAAATATTTTACAAGCAGTTTGGTATAACGAAATTCGATTGTTGAAAATACATTGAGATGATTTTTAAAAAGACCAGAATTCATTTGGAAAAAATCCGGCTTTTACCTGATCTACATATTCACCTACTTGGTAAGTGAATATGTAGATCAGGTATGGGCAAATTTTTCGAATGAAGGGCTGCATTACGAATTAAAATGAACGTCGGGGCGTATATTTATATGTATGTAGACTATTGTCATGAAATATTTTTAAAGGTTACTGACCATTTATTGAAAAAAACTGATCATTTAAATCAGAGAAATTTTATAATAATAGAAGTGCCTTTACGAATAAATAAATTGTGTCAATAATACCCGGTACTTCTCCATAACTACGCTACAAACGCACGGAATATAATCAGGGTCATCACATATTCACTACAGAAATTAAAGTTTTATTTTGATATAGATTTATTTACAATTTGAGTATATGGTGGTGTTGGGCGTTGGTGGCCAATCCATTTCTTTTCTCAGTTGGCGGATTATTTTTATCCACTTTTTTGTATTTGTCTGTCCTTGGGAACTCTTAAATTAACGTGTAGTGTGTAGTTTCAACAAAAATATGTATAATATAAAATGAACGATGTTTATGTTAATGAAATAATTGGCTATTAATATAATTGAGTATTCGGCGCCACCAATAGAAATGTTTATACATTTATTTAAAAATAAATTTTATATTTCTCTAGTGCCAACCCTGAAATTTTATATAGAATTCGGGCGATCGCCATTTTAGTAACAATATGTTACTAAAATGATCAATTCACTTTTAAAAATGTATCCCACGTTGTTTATTGTGTGTTTTGAATGCATTGTGCAATTTTTAACGATGCACTTGCCCATCTTGCGAAGTATATAAACATATAGATAAGTTTTTATCGGACATACGTCGAGCACCAAGCACAGATTCTTGTTTCAGTTTGAAATTGAGCAATATATTATGTTTTTTGTTGTTGATTTCACATATACATACCTATAGACTTAAACAAGTTCGATAACTTGCTGCTTGTATTAATTGCATTTAATACTTTTCTTACTGTTAATTCAACATCTTCCATACATTAAATCACAGCTTTGCTAACTAGCACTTCTTGATGCTGAATACAATGCATCCGGAATACTTCATTTTCCTTAAACAAATTTAAGTCCCACTTTCTTTCGCTCTTCATAACCGCAACTCCATCAGAATTTAAAGCGTCGACACGTTTAATTTGATTGAATCCTCTTTAATAGCATTATAAATATTGATTGCATTCGAACGGCCTTTCAATAAATTCTGCCATGGAAAAATTTCAGTTAATTCACCTTTTTCAACATCAAAATATTGGGATCCGTAACTAAAATAGGAATCTGGATCCGGAACTGAAACAAAAATTGGAATCCGGAACTGAAACAGGAATCCGGATCTGGAACTGAAACAGGAATCTGGATCTGGAACTGAAAAAGCAATCGGGATCCAGAATTGAAACTGGAATTTGGATCCGGAATTGAAATAGGAATCCGGATCAGGAATTGAAACAGAAAACTGGATCCGGAACTGAAAAAGGATTCCAAATACGGAACTGAAAAATGGATTCCGGATCCGAATCCGTAGTAAAATCCTCTGGCAGCCTTACATGAGAACCACTGTACTAGAACGAAATCAAACCAGTTTGAATCGAAAACATTACTAAAATCCGACCTTTACAGTCAGAGCCCAGAACGGTTATAGTTTTATATTATACAATTCGTATTTCCACGGAAATTTATACAAATAAAACCACCCCGAGTGGGACTATTCGCGTCTGCCACACTAAGGGCAGACGAATGTAAAAATATCAAATATTTTACACGCACACAGACCGGCGAATACAAAAAGGGCCGATTTTCCGCGAGCGGGGCAAGCATTATATTTCCGAGTTCTTAAGAACTTCTCCGGAAGATTACCGTCGTCAGAGATGCTGGGTGGTAGATTTCCCGGTCGCTCCGGGGTGGGGAAGGGATGGTGTATTTTTGAGCAAGAAGCTGTCAGAAGACAATCCCACATAAAACGGGGGAAACAGCGAAATAAGTGAACCGGATGGCCATGATGATAACATTGTGGCAGAGTGATGTTTTATGACGGGCATAACTCTTGCGGACCACCTTGCCTTTCCCGCGAAGGATCCACCTTTTCTTCGGCTCTCGCTTTTATTTCAAAGTAAAAAAATACACACACATACACAGACAGAGACGTTTTATCCCCGGAAAAGTGCGCTAGAGAGTGTCGTTCGCGGGTAGGAGGATGTGCGCGTCGGGAAATGATTCGGATAGTTTTACAACGGTGTTGGAATTAACTGCGATTTATCGTGTGTGTTTAACTCGGCGCCTCCGGTTTTTAAGCTGAATTTAAGTCATCCTCTCGGACAATTTTCGTAACGAAAAAAGAATGGTGGCGAAATTGTGTTTCGGAACCAACATTAAGCAGCGTAATAACCGGATAGCGAGAGTTGTCGCCGCTAATGAGAAAATAATATTTAACAGAGAGCATGTTACGAGCAAGGACATCCTGTGTAGCTGGCGCGGTTTAAGAATAGAACAAATTTAATTATTCTAATGCAATATAAATGTCGCGAAGGATAATCATTTTTTGACTTAAAACTTCTTTAATAATGGTTGAACGAATTCGATCTATTCATTTATTAGTTATTTAAATGCTGTTTATTGTTCATGAATTACATATTTTATTGTTATTTTCAATAAAGAATTAAATTATGTAAGTGATTGGCTGTGTGAAAATAAATTAAAGTTGAATGTGAATAAAACAAAAATGATGTGGTTGAATAATAAAAATGTATTTAATTAAGTTAGATATATAAATATTAAATAGTTGATAATATAAAATATCTAGGAATCCACATATACTCGAGAGTGAGTTTTAAAGGTGCACGCTGAATACATCATTAAAAAGATATGAAATTTCAGTTCAATAAACCAAAAGGTTTTTGAGAAAAACATAAAAAACCTCGATTCTCTAGAGTAAAAGTACTACTTCCGGTTCAGATAAAAATATTAAAAAAATTTAAAGTTATAAAGATTATTATTTCTATTATAAGTAAAAAAAATTCAGTCCGATTCAGTTAGCGGCTTGGGAGATAATTGAATTCAAAAACTTAAAAAAAGGACACCTATAAGGGGAGGTACCATTTCCGGTCAACTTAAAAATTTGAAAAAAATTTACGTTATGTCAATAAGAATTTCAGTAACCGATACTAAGTTTCAGTTCGATAGGACTAGCGGTGTTCAAAAAATCTCCAAAATACACAGACACACTCACACATTTTTTCTAGATCATGAAAACGTGATCAGTTCTCGATTCTGAGTTCGAATCAGTCAAAATCTCGAGTTCGAATTTTCACATGATCACAAAAATATTGTTACTACGTACATAGATAAAGTAAAAATTTATATTATTTAACGACTGACCAATCACAAAACGTCTTTAACCAATTCAGCCAATCAGAAACTATTTCGACAACAGCCAATCAGAAACGAATTACAGACGCCGTTTCTGTTTTACATAAATAATAAGTTTAATAATTATTTACTTATTCTTGTAACATCATTGCATATTTGGTGGTGCATTTAATTTTGCTTTACCGCCAGAAAAATGATATTTATTTAACGTGCTTGTCGATTTTTAATAACAATTCGAGCGTAGTCAATCACTATTGTAAGTGCTTATTTTATTATTACGATACAAAATATTTAAAATTCGGCTAAATAAAATGAAAATTATGATCTAAAATAAAATAATTATCTTATTTCGGTTCATTGCATTAATATTGTCAACCTGAAATACGAATCTTCTTTGCTTAACGCAATTTTTATTTATTAAATATTCCTAAAATATTATAAAATGCTCCGTAATTTTACGAGATCGACTTTTGTAATCTTGAGGTGTATTATTTTATTTCTCATACATATATTTCGGTGTATTTTTGAAAAGGTGAGGTAAATGGTCATCGATACTAAATTTAGATTGATAAGAGTCTAATAATTAGACTTACTGTGTTTAAATTATCTCCAAAATACATATATATATATATTGATGAGTTACCAATAATTGTCATTAAGTATATAAAATAAACTTTTGAATTGAATTTATATTCAATATGTTTTTATTATATTGAAATTTAAATGATATTCAATGTCTGTAATAAACAGGGCTCTGTACGTGTATTAAATGTATTAAAATATATATTATATACAATGATCTTGATAGTATAAAACCTTGAATATTGAATCGAAGTGCTCAAGTTTGAAAATTCCCAAAGGCTTTCAAGGATGTCGCGAATACGAATCAAGAATGATTGATTTTTTTGTTCTCTACCTTTAACGCGTATGTCAAAGAATACTTCTATGTATATTTACAAATGTATTATACATATATTGTATTCATAAGTGACGTATTTTGTAAAATAGTTATGTCGAATGTCTTCTTTATTTTCGAACACAGTCTTTTCAAACATAGTAAGGACTTTATATTAATTAGTCATTTTATACAAAAATGATTCAAGACAAGTCTTAATTTCAAATTCTGGTTTAAAATTGTATATATGTATGTATGTACGTTTTGAGTTGTGTCAGATTTGCATAATTCATACAATCGTAAAAATCTTTTCGATTTTCTCGTACGTTGCGACATCTGCTAGCACAGTAGTAAAATTCACGCACGATAACTCGTAAATCGCGCAGGAAAAGAGGGAGGGAAAATCAAAGGAAAATTCATTTTTTGTATATGTAAAATATTATATATAAATATGCGAGTGTGTGACACATTTTTATAAGGATACCAAATATGTATAATTTGATGTGTAATTTTGACACATCCTATTCCGGAACTCGTACGAGGAAGAGGAAAAAATCAGTAATTTATTTCAAGATATGAATATACATACATATGTATTAATAGTATTATTTTATGGGAATACTGTCAAAGCACTGATATGAATAATTGTCTATCACTACAATACACCTGGAAAATTTAGCGGTGATTTTTCAGTGAAAAAAAAAAACAACCGGAATATTTACACGTATGCAATTTCGGATCTCGTATTTCATGTCAGTCGACGTCAAGTTGAAAAACGCACGCTCCGTTGAATTTTCATGGAAAATGCCTTCGGTGGAAATTGTTTAATTTAAAGGTGAACGGTGTGCATTTCGGGGTTGATATGTCGAAGAGAGCAATCGTCCGGAAACACCGATTTTTCCACCGTCCGAAAATTTCAAATATATACAGGATGATTTCAAGAAGTATTTGAACAAAATATATATATATATATATATATATATATATATATATATATATATATATATATATATATATATATATAATATATAGTTTTTCCGAATGATATCAGCCCGTATGAGTACATTTTGGATATCAATACAATGCAAGTACAAATAAAAATAAAAGCCGGGACTCTTATTTCATATAACCAGCAGCGAGGTTAGTAGTGAGTATTGAATTATTTCTTGCTTGATGTCACGGGTTCGATTCGCACTAAGAGTCTCATTGTTGGCCAGAACTTGGTTTGTCGAGGTCGATCATTTCTTATCAGAATTTGCCAATTTTTCCGATTTTCATTGACACGGTTCCTGTAAAATTGGCTTTTCCTTCCTAATTTTCTATTGCAAACCTTGAGTTATTGTTATATCTCAGGTTTCGGCAGATTTCTCACCATAAATGTCTCTGTGGTTGTTTATCGAATGTAAAAATTCATATTGTTACATGAAAAATGTTATTAATCATATTTATACATACAATGTTTGTAATATCTGACCATAGATGTCAGGTATTGTTTCGATTTACATGTGTATTTATGTAATAATTATATATTTTCAATGTCTTGTAATAAATTAGCCATAGTGATGACCTGGAGCTAATCTCTAATGTCACTATGGCGAAATTTTTAAAAATAAATAAATAAGATGTATGCATATTTAAAAATGTACAGATTATTTTCAATATATGTACATAGGTATTTGGTTGTTTGTATTTTTAAAAGTTGATTTGAATGATGACGATTCAGTCAACATCGCAATCAATATTTCTTTTTTTTACTTGATTTTAATCGTATTAAGTTCACAAGCTATCATATTATATATAAAAGAAATTGCTTTAATTTTGAATTAACTAATTTAATTTAACTATCACTTGTGTATATTCGATTGACACTTTGATTTTGAACTTAATGTATCTAGGAACGAACTTTAGAGACGCATAAACTTGTTTATTAAGGCTTTTGCTTTTTCCCATTGAGGGTATGGTTTAAATAGTCGATTCTTATCAACTTGTTTCGACCAATCCTGTCTTATCGTAAATATTTTCATAGTTTTGTTATTCCCACATATGGCCGTCTGAAGAGTAAAACTAGAGTATGGAAACTTGGGAGATATACGAGGTACGTAACTAGTTAGGCTAGCATATTATGCTTTCGAGCAGAGTGGTCACGGGTTTGATTTCTCACTATAGTCCTGCTGCTGGCCAGACTTTGTTTTGTGACTCCAGATCGAATATTTCTTATCAAAGTTTGCCAATTTTTTTCTGATTTTCATTGAAACGATTCCTATTAAAATTGGCATATCCTTTCCGATCACTCTTGCCAATTTCAAATTATTCTGTGTATGGAGATTTGCCAATTTTATTATAAAATGCTGCAAAAATTTCTCCATAGATGTCACTGTGGATGTTTATATGGATTCGCATTGTATAAAATGCTTATTTTATTTATTTTATTTTATTGTTACAATTCAATATACACTCGCCATTACAGATTTGCTCCAATGCGACGGGTGTACGTCAACGAAATACAGAATACATAAACAATCAGAAATCAGAAATACAGTAATAAATACATATACAATCAGAATATATAGCATATAACAATTAATCAGAAATAATAATCATAGACACATCTATGGATTATTTTTATATACAATTTTTATACATATAATAAATACGAAATTATCGAGATGTCTATAGAGATATCTATAGATTTCAGATTACTGTGTATAATTATTACAAATTATACACAGGCAGATTTTTTGACAACAGGATTAGATCTAATACCAATTTTCAGGAACCATTTCAGTAATGATCAGATAAAATTGGCAAACTCTGATAGAGAAACGATCGATTTGGAGTCACAAAACCCCCAAATCTAACCAGCAGTGGCGAGGACTCGAACCTTTGACCCCAGTGGTGCTAAATATATACGCTACCACTAAGCCAAACTGCTGGCTAATGTACACATATTGATTTTATTGTATTTGTATAAGTGTAATCGTTGTCTCGGAGCGATCTATAAAGGCGAGTGTTTATGTTGTATGAAATAAAATAAAATGACAATACATACATAGAATAATGTCTTTTTCCAAATGACTTTTGAGTATTGAGCTGTATTATAAATAAGTGAATATGAAAGGTTGAATGCCTGATGTGAAGACTACAGTAGTTGATATAATGAAGCGTACTAATGATCATGATATATGTACATAATACATACATACATATATATTTCATAAGACGTCTGATCTAGTATGAATGTATAAATCCTTATCACCCTTCAAAACGTTCGCACCATAATATTCGAATCGAATACTTACGTCAAAAGGAAATTTATAGGGGATGCAACACGCTTTCGAAACTGTCCATTACAGTTTAAACCCACCATTTTCGCGGGGGGCTTTTCGATCATTCAAATGATCTACGATCAGGGGTGTCTCGTCGCATTTGCACCAAGCTGGCGCAATCGTTGCACTTCGGTTAAACCCTCAAAAGGGTGGCTAAAACTACCCAGTTAGAATACGACCGGAATACTAATCGACTTTTCGCTGTATTATAAAACCTTCCTTCATATCCGAGCGTGCTGAAACTTTTGTTCGGCGTAATTCTGCATAGAGGGGCACCTTTTAATTTTCCACGCTCTGAGATCGTTTAAGCTGGCAAAGGAGCCGTATTTCATATGCATAGAGGGTGGTGTCGCTAGTTACGCTCTACCTAGTAGTAGGCACACTTTAAATGTGCATTAAATTAATACACTTAACTTGCGCTTCGATCTGACGAAAAGGCCGAGAACACTTTCGCAAGGTTCAACGCCTGAGCGTTTAATCCGATTAAAAATGTCGGGTCGCAATTGAGAAGATGGCTTAATTTGATCATGATAATTTAAGAAATCATCAAATCATAAGGTATATATAAAATTGAATGTTTGTTTGTCGATTTGTTTGTATGTCTCGTATAGGCTCCTAAGTCACTCAACCGATTACGATGGAATTTTCAGGATTTGTTGTATGCTTGTCCGGGAAGCTCACTGTGAAAAAAAACGGGAAAAACCTCTTAATAATAATATTCGTAATTGTGATTTACTGACGCGAAAGTTCGAAGCGCCATTGTGTAGTCAAGGAAATGTGTTTGTTGGTAACCACTTTATCAGTTGGTTTATGACGACACGGCATCGAAGAGACATTAGTAAAGCTCCAACCATCACTTGAAACGGGAACGGGAACAGGAATTGCATGCCTTATTCTGGCATTGCAACGCATGCCGAGTTCAGCTAGTATATGCATATAATATCGCTATTTTGTCTGTCTGTCTGAAATAACGCTCGCCATACTACAATAGTGGTTTCAATGTACGTCACAGCTATGTAAACCACTGCCAAAACGTGGGTTTGGTGCAAGCGCTCGACAATCACCAGACAGACTGAACGACAGATAAACTGGATGGCAGCTTTAAACGCAATTCTCGTCTTCTCGAATGATAGATTGCACATCAGATGACGAGTAACCTTTCGATGTGCACAGATGAAATTATTAAAATGGTAATTATTAAAATTGAGTTGGATCTTTCTGGCGAGTTTAATAAGGTAAGATTCGGAACTTATCGATTTTAATAATTGCATCTGTGCACATCGAAAGATTACTCGTCATCTTATGTGCAATCTATCATTTGAGAAGACGAGAATTGCGTTTAAAGCTGCCATCCAGTTTATCTGTCGTTCAGTTTGTCTGGTGATTGTCGAGCGCTTGCACCGCACCGCCAAAACGTATGTTCATACAATACAATAACAAAAGAAAAAAGCTCCTATACGTGTTTATAAATATATATATATATATATATATATATATATATATATATATATATATATATATATATATATATATATATATAATTTATATACATATATATATATATATATATATATATATATATATATATATATATATATATATATATATACTATATGCTAGCAATGTTTCTTCTTGGACGAGAGTTTACCGCCATCTATTGAAAATGTATTTACATAATTAATTAATTATGTAAAGTTTACATGTAGGTAGGTAGGTAGTTTTTACTTTTTTTTTTACTTAACTCTTCTTACTTTCACTTACGATTACTATTAAAGAAAAATTTTAGCTCTTGTCCGATCGTTTTCATACTTTGCCATTTTACATACATACAGTTTGTACCACTTCCAATTTTGTCTTTCAACATATGAATTTTTCCATTCCTCATAATAGCTATGTGCTTTTTATTTTACTTTAATAAACTGGACAATAAAGTTGTAAATAATGGTCACTCTCGCCTGGCACGTTCACCCATGGATAAAATGTATTTTTTTTTTTATTCTCTTCCATCCCCGGTAAAACTTGTCATTTTTCCTTCCGCGAGGATGTCCGCAGGATGTGACCGCGGTACGTCAAGTGGTCAACTTATCATGGAAGAAGTATAATATGTATATATTATGTTTGTATATATATTTTTTTAAAGGAACTTATCGATAATATTCATATCGAATAAGTATTATTAAACTGGAAAGTGACGTTTGCTTTTGGTGCACTGTACTTATATTTGGGTTTACAGAATGCATCTTTAGTTTGATTCCAATCGGATGAAGCCCAATTACATAATCAATGTTTCATTGTTTATGTAATGTAAACACATGCAATTGAAATTTATTTTTTGCTATATCTATTCAGAATGCATTTTTACTTCAATCCCAGATGTCTTCACAATGATTATTTTCATTCGTTATAAAATCAAATTCTTTTAAAAAGCACAAGCACATAGCACAACAATATTTATGTACATAAAATTGTATGTACATAAAATTGACAATATGTATGTACATAAAATATGTATGTACGATTACTATTAAATAAATATGTATGTACACAACAATATGTATGTACATAAAATTGACACAAAAAAAGATTAATAACAATATGAAAAATAAAAAAAAGCGAAGAAGAAAGCCATTGAATAACGGTAGATTTGATATAAAATTTATACCTACACCCAAATTTACACATAAATTTAAAACAAGAAAATGATCAATACGAGGGGGAATATTGTTAAAAGAACTGCAAGATCTAGATAAAAAGTAATTACGGAATTTTTTGATTTTTAAACACTTTTTATTATAAATTATGTTCACAATACATCTTATATCTATTTTAATAGCTATTGATCTACTGATCATTTTCTATTTTACAATTTTAATTTAATTTTTTTAGTAATCATAGTATTATATTATTCTAATGTTAATGTAGGAGACATAATAGGAGACGGAGCTCAAAAATCTATTTAAAATCCTTAATGCTCATAATATATCCAAAAGACTCTCTAAAGTCGATAATATAAAGCTTGTGTTTAGGTAATCTGTGTTTATACCTGTATATACATTTTAACCGAGACTCTTCACAAGTGTGTTAGTATGGTTATTACGGATTCTGACATAGAATCTACTGGTTAGTTTATTAGTAATGTCTGAAACTAACGGGATATTATATATGGCATGCAGTTTTTTCAAGTTAGTATTATGGGTGTATTATATATTATTTTAGGGATTTATTTTGTATTATTTAGAGATTGGATAGGTTAGTATTCGAGGCGAATCATAGAAATTGATAGTCGGTAGAACAATGAAATATGAAAAATTATGGAGTGACCTGTAATAAATAATAATAATCAATTTTATAATTTCACAGCATACACAAAAAACATATATCATGTTTAACTTACGTATGTATATTCACACCAGAGCTGATTCTAATTTGTGTCCCGGATTTCACTATTAGCATTTCCGGCGGCGGACCGCAACACTTCGGGAAATCTCAAATGAAATTTTCATCCGCATTTCCACGACGATGAACGATTTTTCCCATTGTCTCGGGGCACAAACGAGCAAAAATCTCACTGGACCAGAACGGAGAGGCGTTTCCTCGCACGGACGTAACGTAATTTCACCCCCTTGAACTTGCGAGAAGTCGGCGAAAAGAAGCGTAATAAAAATACATATTACATCCAAATTATCTCATTGCATAGAATATTATAGCGGGCCGCATTTATTATTCGGCATGGCGCAGGATGTTCGGCGATATCCTACTGCCCCCCCCCCTCCCTCTGAAACCACCCCTCAGCCATCTCTGAGAAGTATAGTACATAAATATATAATAAATTTGACGTTTGCGCCATGTTTATATGATGACACAGTATCTCTTTCTCGCTCTGTCTCTTGGAAGTGGAGACGCATTAAAAACGTACACAGCCCTTAGTCGGTCGAATGGTAAGTAGGTATGCGAAAACAACCCCTCTCCGGTACGCTTCCATGCGTATTTCAATAATCAACTTTAATGGCACGCATACATATTAAACTATGTCCTCTCGGCTGCGAACGAAAAATGTATGTATATTAGATATGATGGCTAGTTATGTATATGGAAGAAGCTTGCTTGTCTTGCGATGTATAAGTATGCGATCTTTTAAGGAAATTGTAGACGTGTGTATATTTGCCATTGCAGTTCTGCTATTTGTACTACGTATAGTGACTGCGTAATTGAATGAGTGCACTATTATAACATGCAAGGTTCTGGATAGCATCTGGAGATACCATGAAAAAAATTCGGATGTGAGCAACCTACGACTATGTATTTGAGGATTGTAAGAAGGTTACAAAACAAAATTTGATAGTGAAACTTATGTCCGTACAAATTCACAAGTGCGCAAATGTAGGGAAAGTAACACGTGGGAAAATAATCTACTTCCGGTTATTGGATTTTGTTTAAATTTTTTTTGATTACTTACAACACTATAAATATTATAAACATAAAATATCAAGAAGATAAAAAAAATTTAAAAGGTCAAAATAAAATAATGAAATATTGTTTTAAAAAAAATTACTACTTTCGTTTTATGAATTCTAGCCAAAACTTTATCAACTCTAAGTTAGTACATAAAGAATACAAATATAAATTTACAGCTTGATAGGTTTAGTGGTGTGTACAAAATCGCGTGGTTACAACATTTTTGTCTTCTCTAAGAGGAAAAATTTCGTCTTCCGGTTGGTTAAATTTAATGATTTTTTAATTATTTTCATAACATTGATACAAAGATTATTCTTGAATTTTCTTGAGTAGAGCACACACATTTAATGGGTCGAACGAGAGTAAACTGCCCATTCCGGTTGACGGGTGCTCAACAAATTTTACATATAACTTGGTAAAAGACTTCTAGATATTAAATTTTAGTTCAATACATTTAAAGATTTTTGATAAAAACATTATTTAGTGTAAAACCTCGATTGTTTAGTGTAAAAGTACTGCTTCTGGCTAAGGTAAAAATATTTAAAAAATAAAACTGTAAAAAGTTTACAATTTCTTTTACATATGTACATGTAGAATTTCTGATCCGTTGATTGGTTTGGGAGATAATTGGATTCAAAATCTTAAAAAAATAGGATACCTACATATAAGGGGAGGTACATACCATTTCCGGCCAACTTACAAATTAAAAAAAAAAGCATTACACCTTATCGATTAGCATTTCAGAAACTAAGTTTCAGTTCAATAGGACTAACAGTATTCAAAAAATCCCAAAAATACACATTCACACATTATAACAGACACACTTATGTAGATCATGAAAATGTGAACAGTCAAAATCTCGAGTTCGAATTTTCACACGATCACAAAACTTCATCTATTGCTACTACGTACATATGTACATAGATAAAGTAAAAATAATACTGCATATATCGTTTAGTTGTGAACTGAAATTAATCGTATACAGTATAATGATAATCTTAGAATTTAATTACGCGAGCATCTTGTGCTTCAACAGTTCATCGGAAACTATTATGTATAATAAAACAGTACATCACGCTGAATTGAAAATCAATACCGTCACCGTTTTCAATATAATAACACGCTTCATACCTCTACACGTAGGCGATTCAATTTTGAATAAAATTTACAATTGATTTATTTAGACAAAGCGAAAATTCAAGCCGGCACATATTTTGATACGATTAAAAAAACATGTCTATCGGCCATCATTAGTGGCGCGTTTGCAGTTCAACCATGCACCGTTCATAATGCACGATTTAAAATATTCAAATGACGGGGTTGATGGTGTGATGGGGGAGAGGATAGAGGCTGTACACAATGACGCACACCAGTGTCCGGAAACAAATAGTTTTTACAGTTAGCCCATTAAGGGACGGCGAATGCGTTTTATGAAACGGTCGCGAGCGCGTCCACAAAACAAAGGCGAATTACCATATTTATGCACACACATTAAAATTATTTTTGTTTTTGCATATGAATATGTACAAAGAAATTGGCTTTAGTGTTGTTCAAAGTGTGGTTCGTTGAGTTTTCAATGTTATATTGTACGTAGGAAGGTGAGTTCGTTTTTAGGTTAGCGCCGTTTGAAGTTTTCCCGGCTTTGATGGGATGCATGGACACCAGAATGGTCGTGTTTTCCACCTTTCGACCTTTATTTTTCCTATTCAGAGTCTATAATGGAGAAAGATTTGAGTCTGAGCTCGACGAAGTGGCAACTGGTGTACTTAACCGGCTCTGAATCGTGTCTGGAGCAATCTGTTGAAAATGTGCATTTTCCATGTATGCATGTGTATTATTTCTTCATTTTTAGAAGTTAAATTTTAAACAATTACCTTCTGCAGATTTTCTCGGCGGTGAATATCTTTTAAGTAACTAGATTTTATCTGTAGGAATTTGTTTTCATTTTAATTTATTTTATTTTACAGAACATGAACACTCACCTTTACAGATCGCTCCAATGCGATGAGTGAACTTATATACCAGAGCCGGTTCAAATGTGCAGCAGACTAGGCACGTGCCTAGGGCGCCATAGACAAGGGGCGCTGCGAGGGGCCTCTATTTTTCTTTTTTGAAAGGAAACGAAAATATATAAGGCTACTTACCATAAGACGTCAAGATGGTTAAAATTGTTGCATTTTCAAACAGGGATGGATTTGCTTCACGAAATTAAATATCTGAACCAATCATATTCGAAAGAAGAAACGTCACTGCAAAATTCTTCTATTCATTGTTGAATATAAATTAATGTCTTTATTACCGAATTTATTCAGAGTTATCCGTATTTTATTTTATTTTATTCATTTTTAGACAGAAAACGTGCCTATTTTGAATTAAAATTTAAAATTTATTTTTTTGTTTTTGTTTCAATATATTTTTCTTCAACATAAAATTTCAAGAACTTTCATGAAATGTACTATTTAAAAATTTATGGGGGGTGGGGGTTTGGGCGCTGAAACCAATCTGCTAAGGGGCGCCATTTACCTTCGGGTCGGGCCTGACAGATACAATATAATGTTTTGTAAGTGTATATAAACATATGTTTTGTTTTTGTCATGTATAATTTCTTTAGTTATTATTTTGTTTCTTTTTTGTTATATTTTTGACCATTGTAGCGCATTAGGAATTCCTATAATGCTACAATGGTCCAAACTTTAAATAAATAAATCAATATATGTGCATAAGTATTTTATATATTGCGAATTCACACAAACATATTTTTTTTTTAATCAAATTGGCGAACCTCAAGACTTTCAATGGCTTGAGATCATCGAGAGATATAGGAAATGAGATGCCAATTTTACAGGAATCGTTTTAATGAAAATCGGAAAAATTAGCAAACTCTTTTATAAGTAAGGATCGACCTGGAGTCACAAACCAAAATCTGGCCAGCAGCGGGACTCTAGTGGGATTCAAGTCCGTGACCACTCTGCTCAAAAGCATAATATGCTAACCACTAGTCCTAGTCCTTGCTATGATTTGAAATAAGTAATTTTGAATTAACTAATTCTCTAAGCTACCATCTGGTGACCTACGTATACCGGTGACTATCCAGATGCCCAGCATTTTCCTTTCATACCCTTTGCCTTATATTACACAATGCATAAACTAATATTGTCGAGTGTATACGTACATATAAATCTACGTGTGCATATATCCACCTACATATGTACATATACTTTGAATTTAAGTGGTATTCTTGAAATGGCAAAGCGTCGCGAAACCATAGCGACAAACATCCCCGTTGCGGATTAACGTAAAGAGGGTTATGGGAATGTAATTTTATCCATCTAATAAAACGGCTCTTTAAATTTTCTCCGCGAACACTGTTTCCCCAACAGAGTTGCGGTTGGTCTTTTCGTTGTTTATTTATTTATACAGGGGGAGTGAGATTGGGGGGGGGGATGAAAAAGAGAGGTGGTATATCTCTTTATGTCGCGAGCGTTTCTTATTTATTTTCGCGAATGAATAAAATTTCGACAGAGAAAATTCCGCAATCTAATCATTCGGAAAACTTTTCTGGTTTACATTTTCAACGCCTCGTTTATTCCCCTTTTGCTCCAGATTTAAAGCGATACGCAAATGTTCTATTATATACATAAATACGTATCATAGACCGACAATATTTTTTTGCCATTTATCTTACAGATTAGTATGATGTATAAAAAGTGATATATCAACGACATAAACGCTATCGAATATGTCAAAATGTTATTAAACTTTGGATTTTTAAACAAAATTAAATACATTTGTTATATTAATAGATATTATGAATTAATGAATAAGCTGAGTCATGATATTTTATGGAACAAACCTGAGTAAATATTATGTGTGCGAAGATATATTATTTCAATATAATTTTTTTTCATATATTTCAACCCCGAATAATAAAAAACCTATGCTAATATTTTGACTATATAATAAAATTAAAATACTATAAATACATTTTTTACAATATCCAGTTTTCGCTATGCAATATTATAATAAGTATATTCATAGAAATTTTATCATAATGATACAACTTTTTATGGTTAAATTATTCATTTTTATCATCAAATCTGTATAATAATATTTTATAAATACAATAAAATATAATTTTTCATATTTAATGTGGAAAATTTAGACATAGATTCAAAATAAAATATATCGATCTGTATTGAAATATTGCAAAGCAACCACATTTCCATCAAAAAGTAATAATTAATTTGGTACCTTTTAAATAAAATGGTCATGATCAGATGCATGATTTTGATTACTTTTTTATTATTAATTAATCATAATCAAATTATCTCTTATATTAAATTATTTTATTGTTTTGTAGAATAAATGAAATGTATTCAATAAACTTAAAAGCACACAACTCTTTATGTTAAGCTACGAACCAACTGTCAAAATAAACTGACTATTAAATTTAAAACCAATAATTAACAGTTTACCTACTGACCCGAATCTACCGGTTGCTTGATTTGTTTATTGAACATAAATAAGTATAATTGATGAAGTCACTGACCAATTAAATACAGGATTCTTTATAATTGGACTTTCCTACATTATAAATTAATAGTAGTTAATGAAATTGACTTTACATGTATTTAAAATACGATGATAAACTCAACAATGATCAATTTCTTTCAAGTCACGCTTAGCTTCTTTCAATTCAGCATCATTTTTGACACTTGCCTAAAAGTTGCGTGTTGTTCACGCGTCATAAAAAACGCCAGCGAGCTTTCGCATACGATATATCCTCGTTTCAGCGCAAAACACACGCTTCGTATATAAATATGTATAATATATAAAAACACGAGACGACAAAAATGCGCTCTCTGTATCATTTCCCATTAGTTTTTATGATAGCGCATAAATTCATATAAGCGCGGCTTATTCGATCTAAATTACAATGAAGATAGTTTTCCGCGAAGCCGGCCGGGAAAACTGCGCGTGGAAAAATCTCCGACGACAGTACATTAAGGCCATTTTTCACGAAATTCGTCAAGTGGGGGGGTTTGACGCGTGAAAAATGAACGGTTATGCGGCGGTGTTAGATCGACTTTAGACAAATAAAATCCGGTCGTAAAAGTGCGAAAAATGCAACGACATTTATTGCGAGAGTCGCAATAAAGTCGTTGCATCAGATGCAATGTCGTAAAATTTCTCCGCGTCGGCCTTTGAATATTTGATGAAATCACCGTTCTCGTTGCACACGGCCATATCGATCGGTCGCGCGTACGTGTAACGGCGAAACCGGACGCCTGATACCGGATTCCGGTCGTAATACCGGACGTTGTAGTTTCGAAAAGCCCTGGCCGGTGTCTGTATATAGTTTGGTATGTATGCAGGTAACATTCGATGTTGGTAAGTTCGATGCTGAGAAAATATACAATGGAGAGTTTTATGTGTTGTTTGTTACTTTATCTATTTACATATGTTCACACAGGTGGCCCGACAAAATCGCGCAGGACAAAATCGCGGGGACAAAATATCTTGGACGAAATGGCGCAGCGACAAAATAGCGTGGCGGCAAAGCGTGAACACAGAAATTTGACAGGTAGCCCCAAAGCGTCACTGTGGTTATAGTACAAATATAATTTAAAACAAATCAAGAATAATAAAAATCAAAAATTAAGAATAAAAGAGCTTTGTAAAAACTGTGGTGCGCAGCTTTGACATTTCCAAAGCTTTGTGTAAATGTATAATATAACCAGCAGCGTGGTCTAGTGGTGAGTGTTGTATTCTCTCGTGCTAGGGGTCATGAGTTCGCTTCCCACTGGAGTCTCGTTGCAGGCCAGACCTTGGTTTGTCGAGGTCGGTCGTTTTTTATCAGAATTTGTCAAGTTTTCTGATTTGAAACGATTCCTGTAAAATTGGCTTTCTTATCCAATTTTCTATTGCGAAAACCTTGAGTTATTATTATCTCTTAAGTTTCGCAAGATTTTCTCCATAGATGTCTCTATGGATGATTATTTGAATATAAAAATATTTCGTATTGTTTACGGTGCTTATAATGCCTGAACATAGATGGCAGGTGTTGTTTCGATTTGTTTGTATGTTTAATTATGTATTTAATAATATATGTTTTATATAATTTATCGATTCTTAATCTGTTAGGCACATTCGCCGCTTTGAAGCAATCTGTTAGGCGAGTGTGCATGATTAATTGAAAAATAAAATAATATACGTACATCGTTTGTATTATTATAATTAATATTTTTAATAATACTTTATTGTATATATGTGAATTTTGAAACTTTTGAATAATTATATAATAGAAAGAAAGCTTGCGCGGCTGACGAAATATCCAATAAATAAACTATGTATCTACAATATAAATAATTATCGGTAAAAGAAAAAAAAAGTTTTTTAGAAAATAACCTCTCCTATATTTCGTTTATATAATTAAGACAATATATAAAAAACCTAATTAAGAAATCACCAATTCTCTCCGTAAACTTTGATCATGAGTATGGCAAAGTGCTCAATCTGTCATAGCGAGAGGGGGGCGAAAAGGGAAAAAACGAACAGAACAGTGTGGACAATAGACGTCACCGTCAATGAAGATGTAGTATTTTCAAAAGTATCTATTAAGATTATTTTTCACCATGGCAATGTCGGACGTCATTTCCATTTATATTGATGACCAAACCGAGCAAAATGGCAAAGTTTGAAAACGATCGGATAAGAACCCAAACTTCACCAGACGACAAAATCGATTCTGAACTGAGAAGAGGTTAGTAAAAAATAATTAAAATCAAGTAAGAAATATGTTCATATAATAAAAAAAATTATATAGTGCTATTTAGGATGTGTTCTACCAAATCAACATAACTGGCATTGAAGAGGTCCAAGTAATGTGTTAGTAAGTTAAGGAGTCGAACAGCCTTCGAGAGGGGGGAGTTCATGAGCACGTTTGATTTAGCCCTAATTGGAAAAAAATATCATGCTTTCGCAAAACCCTATGATTTTCCGTGGCCCAGAATTTTAGTCTCTCTGGGATAGCGGGATTGTGAAACTCTCATATAAGTAGTTTTACGAAATGTTTCCCAAGAAATAAATTTCTTCTCTTTGCCAGGGAGTTGAAACCCAAAGATCCCAAGACAAAGGCACTAGGGAACAGATATGGATAAAATCCAAATGCCTTCAGATATAAAAATCTATGCATAAACAAATGTAAGCATGAAAATTAGTACAAAAACAGGTAATATAAATATTCAAAACAGGTCTAATGTATAAAAAAATTCGATAAAACACAGTAATGATAAAATAACAATCGTTTATTTATTTTGAAATTTTTTTTTTTTTAATTTGAGCTGATCCAACGATACTATTTTTAATTTAGGATATATAGATATATTTAATGTGTATGTCTATTCTTGTTCTTTAAGTTTCAATAAAGTGTGAATAAATTAAAAATTACACTCTCAAAATTAATAAACGATTCTTATTCTATCATTACTATGTTCTATCGGATTTTTCTTACATTAGGATCATCGGATTTATATTTATTTTCATGATTATATTTGTTTATATGTACATACATATATGCGTTGCGCGATTTTTTCGCTACGTGGTTTCGTCCAAGCGATTTTGTGTGTGATTTTCTCTTTACAGCTTACTCTTTTTTTACAAGATTTTTATTAACATCACTCTTTTAGTTCAGTGACATTCCTGTTCATTCTATATATATATATATATATATATATATATATATATATATATATATATATATATATATATATATATATATATATATATATATATATATATACATTTACTAATTCGATCTTGATCATACATAGGTTCGATCCCATGAGTTGACTTCGATTTAAAATAATTTATTCTGAGTTATCTGTAATGCTGCTGGCCAATTTCTGATTTCATTGTTGAAACGGTTCCTTCATTAAATTGGCTAAAAACCCACCCTACACACTATGTCATCACTATTTGAGTATGATTTATGTATAATAAATTTTATGTACAAAATTCATAGATGTAGTCTCGTAATTCAGCGACTTACATATGTAATAATTATTATTTAGAGTAAAAATACCAATAATTTTATTTTACTACCGCCATCTATGTATACAACTAAAAACTACATAGACGTCGCCCAGATTTCAAATTTGCAAACTTCAAACGCGTCTTATGGTCCGTACGCACCAAACCAACGATGATTTTGGGCCAACTTTTAAAACCAGTAGCGTACAAAATATCGAAATAAAAATTAAATTAAAAAATTGAAATTAAACATCAAAATTAAGCTAACGAGCGAGATTGAGCTAAATTAGATCATCGTTGATGTTTTGAATTACAACAATGTTTTGAATTACGACGATACGCATTACAACCAGAGAAATATTATAATTTCTCCGATTACGAGCGAAAAAAACCTTGTTGTTATTTCTTATTAAAAGTCGTCACGATATACTACTGTGTTTCCGCCGCCGATGAGACATTAAAAAAAAACTGTCGGTGATTTGTCAAAGGGTTTTTTTTTTCTTTCGTCGAAATAAAATTAATAATCACACATTATCCGATAAATTTTACCTCTGAGATGGATTGATTTATTTGATTTATTTCGACGAGAGAAGCAATTGAAGACATTATCCGATAAAATTTACCTCTGAAATGATTTAATTAATTGATTTATTTCGACGAGAGAAACAATTGAAGACTAAAAAAATTTCGTTTGATAAACCGACGACGTACCGGATTGGGACCATCGCTCGGTCACCCATACTTATACATGAGATATTCTCAGTAACTGCGCATTACGGGGAAGTAAAAATAATAATTGTTTGATTTTTTTTTTCGATCTTAGTGCGTATCTTCGTAAGTCAAAACATCTTCGACAAACAAAAGTCGAGGATTACCTGTATGTGATTGTTGATGATCTAATTTTAGGTCAATCTCGAAAATTTATTTAAATTGGGCATGTTCTGTTTTAACTTTCAATATTTTATTTTAAATTTAATATATTGATTATAATTTTATTTTGATATTTGAATTTAATTTTAATATAATAATAATAGTTTTAATTTTGATATTTAATTTAAATTTTTAAATTTAATTTTTATTTCGATATTTTGTACGCTACTGGTTTTATCCTGCTGGTTAAAACGTTGGACCAAAATCGTCGTTGGTTTGGTCCGTACGCAGCATAAAACAATATTTTATCTCTATCGTAATGGCGGAAGATCCATTTACTTATATTGATGACCAAAATGAGCAATATGGCAAAGAAGACGAAATTTTTTTCCTGAATTGTAATCGTAAGTGAAACGTAAAGGAGGTTTGTAAAAATGCTGCATTCTTTGTAATTAGCCAGGAAGGCGCATTGTTCTGTTAGGCCTTCCTGGTATATATGTATGTATGTAAAAATAATTAGATTTATATGAGAGATGATGAGATCTTATAATGCAAATTTTATTTGCACCAAAGTTGCATCAAAACTAGTCTTCCACCCTTTATTTTTCTTTTTATAAAAAAAATCACAAATTCACTATAACAGTAAATTATAATATAAATGTGGGCACTGTTGTTTGTTGTGCAATCAATTTGCTGTGTCGGATTTAAAGGAATAGAGCGCGATCGAACGAAATCGCAAATGACGAACAAACATTTGTATACGAAACAGTACCGACAGTTTTCCCGGGAAAACGCTCGCTTTGCGGAACATTTTCCGATATCTCTAGCGGATCTTAAAAGCTACTTAAATATTTCAATACGACGATAATGTCAATACAAGAGCACAAGTTCGATACCACCACTACAGTCTCTCAATGCCGAAACGGGAAAAATTCAAATTCTCCCTCACAAGCATAACCCATTTACATTTCTTATAATACACATGTATATTTGTATATATTTTATTATACCAACTGGAACAATTTTATCATTATTTAAATAAAATTGATTGCGATAACTTCGTTTGATATCAGTGGTTCATTTTTGAAGAATTAGCAGAATGATGTGGGCAGGAGTGAAAAATGTAAATCATCGATTTTCCCTGATTGATTTAGTGGAAAACTTGCGTCATATCAATGAACTTCAAATAAAAAAAAACCATTGATTTTATATCATCTCCTGTATCAATCGATTTACCTCTACAAACATTTCGAAAAAGTTGTTTTTTTTTTAATAGTTAAGATTTTTTACTATTTAAAGAAGTCTATCCATTAATCATTTACATATGCTTGTAATAGTAGTGAATTCAAAGTCATCGTTTTGACTGATTTCGACTTATCTTCCTCAGCTCGCTTGTCCCGTCAAATTATAAATTCACCTGCTGTGAGCTCTAGATAATTGTAAAATTTGTTATTTGAAATCGCCATACTTGTAGATACAACAAAATATACATCCATATGTACACACTTACACACTCTTCTGTTTGTATATCTATATTATAAATTATTATATGTATGTAATGATATGGGTATATGTCTTGCCAATTATCAGAATTAGGGTATGGATGGCGACCTTTGTTGGCCGCGCTCCCTCAATTAGGTTTTTACACCCTTATTCTGATAATTGGCAAAACATCTGCATGAATAATATCTTAAAATAAAGGGCAATAAACAGGCATGTTTTTTGTAATAGGTTTGATCTCTTAAAGAAAATTAAGTTATTTTTTTTACATACAAAAAAATTATTGTGCCTCTAATATTTTTTTCTGTTGACATAGATAGTTATGCTTGTTTTATTTGATTGAATAAACATTAGTAAAATAAAAAATATAATAATTGACTATCATACCACTTAAACTTGGGCAGTATTAGCAATTAAGTGTGGAGATTTTGGTGTTTTACTAAAAATCTTTATCAAAAATGAAATAAAAAAAAAATCCATTAGTCTAAGTACGGAAGTATGTGTGGCTCAAAATGTTCTGAATGATATGACCTATCACCTCTTTAAGGCTTTGTACTGGGCTTCATAACATTCTGTATAGCCACCCTGTAGTTGCTAATAAATATATTTTTTAAATTTATACTCAAATTCACCCCCAACTAATTTTACCGAAAGCGTGTATTTTTAAAGTCACAAGAAACGGGATGTACATATGAATATTCATACACTTGGGTGTACACACATGCAAATTGTAGCATTAACTTCTAGCAATTATCACCTCTCAAAACGGTCGACCAAAAGGCCGTGACGTTGCGCGCTCGCTTTGGCCTTTAGCGCGTCGGAAAAGCGGAAAAATCGGCGGCGCGCTTTTCCGGCGGGCGCCAACGTTAAACGGGGCCAGCCTCCTCTCTCGGCATACACACTCGACCACGGCACATAGCTCTGTGAGTTTTGTAGAGCGCATCCAGAATATCAAACGAGACCAGCCCCCATCCACCAGATCTTTCCCTCGTTTTCCCGTGGGGTGCTAGAGACCCCCACACACAACCCCCTCCCCCAGGTACGCGAAAGCTTTCCTTCTCTCTGCACATATTAGTTTCCGACGGGCGCCTGCCCACTCGAGTAATATTTCAGCCCTAAATAATTTATGTTTTCGCGCTGATGGATAATCGTATGATCCCAAGTTCTGCTCCAGAGATGGAGTTCGGTCGGTTTTTCCACGGCGAAAATCGGTTTTCCTTTGGTCAAGGCTCCAGATGCACCTGACTTGCATTAGTTATCGAATCCCAAACCCCCCTTGGCTTATTACAGACCTTACCCACACCTCTCTCTCTCTCACTAGTTTGGTTGGTGGTGTGTGTATCTAGTAAATTTTACATCAGCCCCTTGTGGGGCATAAATGTTGTTAGGGGTGCATGTCCATGCAGGTAAGTAACGTGTCGCTTATCCTCACCGGGATAATTTTTCACATTGGTAATGCACTGATGCAATTTAATTCTTGTTTATGGGCACGTGTGATTTTTTTTTTTCATATTTGCTACCAATGAAAGGAACTCACAGGAAAACGAACAAATATATTATTACTAATGTTGTACTTGGTGAAATATAATCGCATGGGTGTTGACATATTAAGTTATTAAATAAAAAAAAAATTAAAAGAAATATGTCGGTCCCGTGTTCAATCCGCACGCGCTCGAATTTTTTTTTTTTTTTTTTTCAAATACCTTTTAAATATATTAAACTAGTGGTTTTACCCGGCTTCACTCGGTATTTGTAATATAATCCGCTTAAACATGACTCATCTAATAGTAAACATTTTATTACATTTATTTGAATAGTTTCATTTTATGTAAATTTATTTGAATTCTCATTTTTTTTTTATTAAATTGACTATCACGAACAAACAAACATATAAATATGTATACTGTCTCTTTTTAAAATATACATATGTATACCAGAATCCGGCGTCTGCGCCGGATTCTGGTATACACTTTGAATCCTTTATATACTTCCTTTGAATCGAAAAAAAAAAATTGAATGTGTTGTCTACGAACCAACCAACCAAGGTTTCATATATGCAAAGTCTCTATCGAAATTATGTATTAGATTTAATATTCATATTTAATTGTTTCACTCATCTCTCGACGCTCCGTGAGAACGGACGTGCCGAAGACGTACTCTCTGTGCGAGCGCTCATAATACAGCGATACGCCATACCGTCAAAAAACCCACACCTTTTAACATACACAACAAACACCCCCCACAAAACGAACACCAAAAGAACACATGTTGGCACCATGCGAGGATCCAACCTGAAAAAGCGACTTAAGAAGACACTGATAACTACAACCGAAGCTCCTCAACCAGGCTGCTCTCAGACCGCTCAGATGGAGACCGAGTGGCAGTTTCCAAAACATACGGCAAAGAACGTGAAAGATGTTGCTCCTGAATTTAAAATTCAGGAGAAAAACAAATTTGAAGGGCTCTTGGAAGTTTCCGATGTCCCCAGAAGCGGTGGAAGAATCCCGCCCATCATCATGACAGCTACTGGCACTCACGGCAGCATGATCGAGTCGATCAAGAAGTTTATAAAAGACTTCACAATGACTTACATTGGTCAAAATAATGTCAAGATACAATGTAAAAGTCTTGAAGACTTTAAAAAACTTCGGGATGGATTGACACCAGACCGACAATTCCATACCTTTTCCAGGAAGGAGGAAAAGGAAATAAAAAGTGTCGTACGTGGCTTGCCGAAATTGCCGGAAGCTGATATTAAAGATGACATCATCAGACAGGGATTCCCTGTAACCAAAGTCATACAGATGAAGACGAAGGAGCCTAGGAGCAACGCCACCGAGCTATACTTGGTGTTCTTCGAGCCATCGGTATCGGCAAAGAAGATTAAAGAAATCCGGTACATCTGTTACACAAAGGTCAGTGTCGTTAAATATACTAGTAAATCACAAAATATTACTCAATGTTTCAGATGCTAAGAATATGGTACAAAATACACGCTGCGAAAAACTGCAATCGGCAGGCCAAGTGCGTCAAATGTGCCGGCACTCACCTCACCGCACAATGCAATCAAGGAATAGTTACCCCTGCTGTCTGCTCAGGCTGTTCAGGATCTCACCCCGCTAACTTCAAAGACTGTCCAAAAAGACAGAGCTATCTGAAAATGCTGGAATCGAGGAAGAATCGAGCATCGATTGTCAAAGCCAACCCTTGGAAACTCCCAGTGGTGCAGCCACAAAATATCCCGGTCGTTAACGATCATAACTTCCCAAAGCTACCGACCATTAAAACTCCTTCACCAAATATCCCAAATATCCCTAAAAAACCCCACCAACCAACCAATCCCAACATTCAACCAACAACAGACCTAACTTCCATGGCGTCTATGACGAAGATGTTGAAGATCCTCCAGGAGATTCGTGCCAAGGCCAGCGGTTGCACCGACAAACTAGAGCTGGCACTCATGCTTGTCGAATATCTCGATGTCTTTGATTAACGGGAGGCGCCTGAACATTCTAGCTTGGAATGCTCGTGGACTTAAGAATAAGATTGACGAACTAGAGTCGGCGATCGGTGAGTACTGTGTTGACATAGTTTTAATCTCCGAGACCTTCTTAAAACCTCATATCCGTATTAACCTACCTAACTTTAACTGCTATCGCGAAGACCGAGAACAGCATGGAGGGGGAGTTGCCATTTTTATAAAATCCTCAATTAAACATTGTCGCGTAATAACTCCGCCACTAAAAAATTTAGAACTAACCGCCATCGAACTAACAATTAACAACACCCGTCATATAGTAGCATCCGCTTACAATCCTCCCCAAAAACGATTATTGGCATCCGATCTTAACAAAATATTTAACATTGGTAGTTCGGTAGTGGTAGCTGGTGACTTTAATGCTAAACATCCGTTATGGAGTTGCGTAAACACTGACCAACAAGGCACAACTCTTTTTAAATACATTCAACTAACAGATACAATCTTACTTCATCCGAATACATACACACACTATCCCACAAATAACTCACAACCATCCACACTAGATCTTGTCCTAGTCAAGAACTGCCCAAAAATATCGACACCAAATGCCCTTCAAACCCTGTCGTCTGATCATCTCCCGATAATCTTCTCAATCGACGGGAAACCCGAGGAAATCATCAAGCATGGTTGGGATTACGGGAGAGCTAACTGGCGAGAGTTCAAGTCGTACATAAACGACCAAACTATTCTAACTTCTACCACACTCACAAACAAAACAAAAATCGACAGCTCCATAATACACCTGACGGAATCAATAACTCGATCCAAACACCTTCACATACCTAAGACACAATACATTGAACACAAATTAGAGATAACTGACTTTGTTGCAAATCTAATTAAAAGTAAAAATAAACTCCGTAAAATTTGGCAAACATCAAAAAATCCAGCATTGAAAACATTAATTAATAAGCTCACATATCAAATTAAAATTAGAATCAAAGAAATCAAAAATGAAGCTTGGTCTAAAAAATTAGAAAAATTGAGCTCAGTTGATCTCTCTATGGAAATTAGCTAAAGCGATTCGCAGGACAAAAAACTCGATTCCTCCATTAGATGATGCAGGAATATCAGTGACGCGTGATTGCGACAAAGCAGAACTATTATCAAAATCCTTCCAAAAACATCACACACTCACACAACATTACAATCACATACCAACGCATAATAAAGTCAACCGGTCCATTAAAATCATCACAAAAACTCCCACTAACAGTACTAAAAATATAAAATTGGTGCATCCGTGTGAAATCCAAAATATAATACGTAATTTAAAAAATAAAAAGGCACCTGGGCGAGATTCAATAGATAACATCATTATCAAACAACTTCCATTTAAAGCTTTAGTCTCACTATCTAAAATATTCAACGCATGTTTACTCACCGGGTATTTCCCAGAATACTGGAAAACAGCCAACGTAATTCCCATACTTAAGCCCGATAAAAGCTCAAAAAACCCGGCCAATTATCGACCCATTAGCTTACTTTGCACCCTTTCAAAAATTCTGGAAAAAATAATCTACACACGTTTACTTAAAGTCGTAAATAAGAAATTAATAAATGAACAATTTGGATTTCGCACTGGACATTCCACGACCCAACAACTAACAAGACTAACTGAACACGTGACGAAGAACTTTAATATGAAGAGAAGTACCGGAATGGTATGTCTCGACATAGAAAAGGCCTTCGACACGGTTTGGCACGATGGACTCATTCATAAGCTCCTTATTAACAAAATACCAAACTACCTAATTCTCATCATCAAATCGTACTTAACTCGTAGAAAGCTAGTGGTTAGCGTAAATAATGAATTATCGTCTCCAAAAATAATCGCAGCTGGCGTTCCGCAGGAGAGCTTGCTTGGCCCACTCTTGTTCTCCATATATATAAATGACATACCTATTCCAAAAAACTGTCACATAGCCCTATATGCAGATGATACAGCTTGCTTCACAAGTAGCAAAAGACCAGACACTATTCTTAAAAATCTTGAATTTGCAATTAAAACAATGACTGAACACTTCACTAAGTGGAAAATTCAAATTAATCAAACCAAAACAGACGCCATATTCTTTAGTGTTAGAAAACATAAGCCAAGTTCAGATCTGAAAATCCCCTCTGGAGAAAGTCTGAAATGGCAGTCAGTAATAAAATATTTAGGAGTAACGTTTGATAAAAGAATGAGATGGGCACCTCACATTGAGGCAGCGAAATGCAAGGCGATGCGGGGTATATCCTCAATATATCCAATATTTAATCGCCACAGTTCTTTATCAACGCTAAATAAAATAAAATTATATCGCGCGCTCATATTACCATTATTAACCTATGCTTCACCTGTATGGAATAACGCCTCGAATACTAACCTTTCCAAGCTCCAAGTAATACAAAATAAATCCCTTAAAATAATTTATAATACACCCATATATACTAACCTGAAAAAACTGCATGCTATATATAATATTCCGTTTGTTACAGACATTACTAACAAACTAACCAGTAGATTCTATGAAAGAATCACTTATAACCATACTAACACACTTGTGAAGAGTCTCGGTGATTACAACAAATTGTCTATACCCTTCAGGTATAAACACAGATTACCTAAACACAATCTGCTTTAGGTCATCGACTTTAGATAGTCTTTAATTAATATTATGTATTAGATGTATTATGAACATTTATAAGGATTGTAAATAGGTTTTTGAGCTCTTTTTCCTATTATGCTTTAGATTAACATTAGAATAATATAATACTGTGATTACTAACCAAATTAAATTAAAATTGTAAAATAGAAAATGATCAGTAGATCAGTAGCTATTAAAATAGATATAAGATGTATTGTGAACATAATTTCGTAATAATAAAAAGCATTTAAAAATCAAAAAATATTTAATTGTTTAATATGAAAAAAGCTACATACCTACCTACATATAAACGATATAAACACCAATAGAAAAATTAATTAATAAAATAAAATTTTAATAGATGACGGTAAATGCTCAGAGACTTGGCGCCGTCTATTAACATAGAGGAAACACTGGTAGTAAACAGTATACATATGTATATAGAAGTTTTTTTTGTTGGCATTAGTTTTTCGGTGACGTACATATGTATATGTATATGTATGTAGGTCAAATTGAAACGACTATTATAGTACGGCGAACGTTATCTCAGATACACAGACACACGAAATAGGGATATTATATGTATATGATATTTAAATTTAATTTATATGATAAAATTTATGTGGTAAGCTTTTTCACATTCCAATTTACGAATAATCATTCTAGCATATGTACAAAGAAAACATAGATAGAGATATTTAGTAAATTGTGCGACATTTCATCGATATGGAATAAATCAGTGCGGTGTCGAAACGACGACGCTGGAAATCGGTTTCAGATAAATGAATCATGGTTTGGCGGGCAAAAAACCTCTTTGACACTTGGCGATCTCGGATATAAATGTAAAGTTTCCATCCAATTTGAGTTGATTGAAAACTAAGCCGGGTGGATCTCGGGGCGTTATCACCGGCGAAAAGTAATCTTAAGATTTTCATCTTCGGGATTACCTAAGTTTTTCCCGGAGACGATATGAATATCTTAGCGCACGTACGCCCCGGGAAAACTCCGCGACACCTAACCTAACCTTACCCAACCGTATAGCGCACAAACAGATCTGTATATACATACATATTTACATATGTAAATAATTGAACATATATTAAAAAGATTTGACAAAATTAATCTATTTCAATTATAGTTCGAATCGTAACGATAAATGAGTACTATCGTCAATATATGTACAATTTTGAGGAGATTTCATACAAAGGATTCTATATTGAAAGGTCTTTGCGTCTGGCAAGTCTTGAAATCAGATTACACTGGTCCTTTGACGATGGTGAAGACCGAGTTGGTACCGTAAATGGAGACTGATATTGGAATATTATTTTAAATTACATATTTCTCAGTACGGCTGAAGGAAAAGTTATTGCAATTAAGTATGTGGTTTCAAATTGATGTTTTATAAGCAGAAGAACTTTATTGAATTCACCTTATTTTCAACGTAAAAAGAGTGTTGTTAGTAGATGAAAATATAACTACATAACTTTTAGGTTTCAAGAACTTTTTGATTTTTTTAGACCATTTTTTTAATTAAGATTTTTTATTACATATTAACCAGCAGCGTGGACTAGTGGTTAGCATATAATGCTTTTAAGTGGAGTGGTCACGGTTCGATTCCTGCTGGCAGCTGTTGGTCAGACCTATGTTTTTGTGACTCCAAGTTGATCGTTTTCTTTCAGAGTTTGCCAGTTTTTCTGATTTTCATTGAAACAGTTCCTGTAATTAGGCATTTCCTTTCCAGTATCTCTTGAAAATCTCATGTTATTCAGCATCTCGAGGTTAGTCAATTTCTATAATAAAATGCTGGAAACATTTCTCCATAGATGTCACTGTGGATGATTGTGTGAATTCGCATTGTATAAAACGTATGTATTAATTGTAATATTGTATTGTATCTGTATTAGAACACTCGTCACTTTGGAGCGATCTGTAAATACGAGTATACATGTTAGATAGAAATAAAAAATCGTGTGTGACCAACCCATGACTTTATCTATTTGAGGAATCTAAGAAAGTCACAAAACAAAATTCTATATTGAACCGTACAGACACATTCACAAATACCGGCAGCATTATGAAACACTAATAGCTATGACAGCATTTTCGATACAAATTGAGCGCAAATGTGTGGAAACTTGCACAAGACAAAAGTTCTAGTTCCGGTTGTCGGATTTTGTTATCTTTTTTATCACTTAAAATCACTATCAGTATTATACACAATAAATATCAAAAAGATTAAAGTAATATAAAAGTTCAAAAAAAAATTACTATGAAATATTGTTTTAAAAAAAATACTACTTCCGGTCTACGAATTCTGACCAAAACCTTATCCGCTCTAAGTTAGTACATAAAGAATACAAATATAAATTTTCAGCTTGGTACGTTCTGGGGTGTGGACAGAATAGTGGGCACAACATTTTTGAATTTTCTACGAGGATGAATCCCACTTCCGGTTTATTAAATTTAGTGATATTTTTTTATTTTCATCACATTGATACAATAATTATATTTGAATTTTTTTGTGACGAGCACATATGCTTAAGGGGTCGAAAAAAATAGTGGAAGAAAAATCGTACAAGAGTAAACTGCCACTTGAATGAGAAGACAATAAAATATTGTATTTTTGATTGCCTGTAAATGAGTATTAAAATTCGCATGTTGGGTCATCCCCTATAATAATTAAAATGCATTGAAAAGTATATGCAATTTCACCTGTAATAAGTGCATACTCGCTCAGTTGACACGACTGAATAAACAAATACCAATTTGTGTATTAAAATCGGCATTAAACGTCTTCCAGTATCGGCGCCAGTTGGCACTTCATGAAGCAATATTATCTCGGAAGTGCAGACTGAAGCAGATGGCGGGGCCTCGGGGCTCCCCCGGCCTACAATGGGACGTCTCGATTCATAAGGGTGGGTAGGTGGCTGGGGGTGGGCTGTTCAACTCCCCCCGCCCCAATAAGAAGGATGGGGTGGTGGCAACGACGTGGAAACCTTCGGCAGCTGATCCCCGATTGTTATTATTCGCGCACACTGCCCCCGGATTTAATTACACCGTTCAGAATCAGATCAAGTTAATTATGCAAGTTTTCAAAGTTCGTTCTTTGATTCTGTCTGCGTTCCGTACGCGTGCCACTGAGCCAAGCCCGTCCGAACCGAATTTAGCAGTTGGATTCGCGTTGAAAATTTTATACGATTGGCTTCAGGTGGCGTTTCCTGAAAGCGATCCAGAATACATTATGAATTTAATATTTATTTTGTGATTTTAAATTCGTACCTATATGATACTAACGTTCTAGAAAAGGTTTTCTCAAATTGTGTCAGAAAATGTATGAAATTCTCGTTTTGTAGACATTTATGAATTTGATATATCCTTTTTATTAAAAAGCAATTTATAACATAATATGAAAATATTTTATTTTATTTTACATATTTATTTATTATGTATATACCAGGAAAGCTTTACAGGAAGACCCCAATGCGCCTTCCTGGACAATTAATTACAAATGATGCAGTATTTTATTATTACATAAATCACTGTATTTCCAGAAGCTGAAGAACACGAAATAACAGTAAATTAATTAATTAATTACAGTATTAATCCATTGAGATATCTACGGATTTACATTTTTGTACATACTTTTTACAAATTATATACACAATAAATACAGAAGATTTGTGACAACAGGAAAGATGATTTTTTGCCAATTTTGAGGAACCGTTTCAACAATGATCAGATAAAATTGGTAAACTCTGAAACCCAACGCCCCTAATAGGAATGCACTAGGATATAGCCAAGGATAATAACCATACCGTTTCATATAAAGATATCTGAGAAACCATTTTTGGATTCTCTCAATCTTCAATGAATGAGTCATATGGGTAGGACTCCATATGTAACGGAAGAAAATTCTAGAATGTTACGTACTAGAGATTCATAAAGAATTTTAAGCACTAACGCACTCTGGAAAGGTTTACTAACTCGTAGTAAGAATCCCAGCATTTTTGTAGCCCGTAAAAAAATATTGTCTATGTGCCGTTTAAAATGAAAATTATTTGAGAACAAGATCCCCAAATCACAAAATTCACCCACAAACTTTAATTCGACAACACTTAGGCGATAGGGATAAATCAAGCGATTTGAAAATCTTGTCACATTGAGGACACAGCATTTTTGAATGCTAAAAGATAATTTATTTCCGACAGACCAACTTGACAGCGCATTTAAGTTCAACTGGAGAAGGGCTGCGTCATTATGTTTTTAAGGTCATAATTTAATTGTTTTATTTTATATATGTAAACCGTAGCCGAAGTACGAGAGTCAGAGTCATGACATCCGATTCAACTAGTCAATACATCGATACAATCACCGTGAGCATAATCTCTTGGAAGTCAGCTACAAAAGCTCTTAATAAACATTTTTATTAATTTCTCAAGTTTATTTATCCAATATTAAGATCAAGTTTAAAAGTGATTTTTGAATATACTAAAGTGATAGATGAAAAGTGTACCTTGAAAAATAAAAAACGATTCTTCATAAAACGATTTTACTTTGTTTATTAAAATTATAAATAAAATAGTAAATAGGCGTTTGACCTCTTTTTCCTATTATACTGTACATTAGAATAATATAATACTATGATTATTAACCAAATTAAATTAAATTATAAAATAGGAAATGATCAGTAGATCAGTAGCTATTAAAATAGATATAAGATGTATTGTTAACATAATTTCGTTTAATAAAATGTAATGTAATGTAATAAAAAGCTTTTAAAAATCAAAAAAATAAATAAAATAGAATCGTATTTATTGGAATGTTGACTGAATCGTCATCATACTAATCAACTTTTTAAAGATACAAATAAATCCTGGATCGTAACAATACGTACATATAATGGAAAATAATTTAAATTTATTACACTTAGTATAACATTCAATGTGGTTTTGTATATAAAATGTGCACATAAACAAATATAAAAAAATAAAGTAATAAAAGTTAGTTTTCGTATTGAAATAGCGTCATGAATATAAACGAAATATTATAAAACGTGTTTAACCTTTTAACTGCGGAAAAGTTTGAGCTGATCCGGCAGTAAGCTGCACGACGAACTTTACCAACTGCCTCTACTCTTTTTTTTTTCATTTTATTTATTATTTTCGTATTTTTTTCCGTCATTCTTCTCCACCGCGAAGTTACACTGTATATATTCACTTTTGAATAATAAATTCCACAACGTTCGTGTAAATTTACCAAAATATAAACTTTCAGCCAGCTTTCGAGCACCGTGTTTTTCCACATTCACACCCAGACTATCGTTAAATTATAATCCAAACCTATTATTTTTTCACACACAGGTGATGGGGTTCAACAATTAACTGAGGTGTGTTATTACGAGTCTTAAAAGGAGGGGGGGTGGGGTGGTGTAAAACCACAATAGGCTATTGTGTAGTGAACGGACCAAAACTTGCGCAAAGATTAGGGCGAATAAATTACGATGTTATTAACACGTAGACAATTATATGGTTATCATAGACCGTCGGCCGGTTAATTGAGTTCGGACCCGTTTATCCGGACTACGGCTACAAAAGCCCCGTCTTTTACCGGATGGATAATAAAGTCATCCATTGTAGGCGTTGAGGCTTTGCTTGTCGCACTTTGAAAATGCTTGATGAGTTTTCCTAGGAAACAATTTAAGTTTAGGACCGGATCTAGCCTCTGTGGGAGGCTTCGTTATTGTCCTGTTGATTCTTATTGGATACGTGTTGGATTAAATTTGTTTTTTTCGTACTAAAGGCTAATCTTAAACGGAAAAGTATTTTCTTATGCCGACTTCTTTAATTAATATTATGTATTATGTATTTAACAAAATTTCTATACCCTTCAGGTATATACACAGATTACCTAAACACAATCTGCTTTCGGTAATCGACTTTGGAGAGTCTTTAATTAATATTATGTATTAGATATATTATGAGCATTTATTAGAATTGTAAATAGGTTTTTGATCTCTTTTTCCTATTATGATGTATGTACATTAACATTAGAATAATATAATACTATGATTACTAACAAAATTAAATTAAAAATTATAAAATAGAAAATGGTCAGTAGATCAGTAGCTATTAAAATATATATATAGAAGATGTATTGTGAACATAATTTAGAAATAATAAAAAATATTTAAAAAAATCAAACGGAATAGTATGTTAATAATAAAAAAGACGATTTTAAGGATATAGGTCGATTAAACTTAAATCAAGAAAAGTTCACTAGTAAACTGAATTTATTATAAATAAAACATATCCATATTGTTTTTTTAACAATGATTAAACCAGCAGTATAGCTCGGTGGTTGCGTTAATGTTAACCACCGAGAGGTTGCCGGGTTCGATCCCGTGGGTTGACCTCAATTGAAAAGAATTTATTCCGAGTATAATCTATAGTGCTGTTGGTCAGACTTGGATATTTGTGACTGCAAGTCAATTATTTTATAACAAAGTTTGCCACTTTATTTCATTTCAATGCTTGAACGGTTCCTCCATCAAAGTGGCAAAAACCATCCTATTCACTATGTCACCACTATTTGAATATGATTTCAAAATTTAAAATATATAAATTTATATACAAACTGATACATGCACAGCACTCGAGGCTATTGTTGCAATTGGTTTCAGCATGTCAATTTGCATCACCCTTGTGTATCACCCTTTCACTCCACCCCTTGCACTGCTCCTCATTCCATCCCCGCACGCTCGCCCAGCCATCCAAGTCTAAATGTGCATATTAATGTATGTGCCTTTGTGTATGCTTGTCCTTTTTAGTGTTCCTCTCACAATCTTCTGCATTCTTATGCACTTCTTAAAATGTATTTATTTAAAATACATGGGGAAGGCGGCAAATCCAATAAATCCACTGGTTTGACTTATATAAATAATAAAATAAAAACGAAAATATTCATAATAATAAAAAGTAAACATGAAAAAAAAACAAAATAACAGAAAACACCAAAAGATAAAAAATAAATATCTGGAACGGATACTTAATAACTGATAGAAAACAAAAATATAGAAAAGATATTGGAAAAGAAGAATCAAAAAAATCCATTATAAAATTGTAGTATTTTTTTTAAAATCTCCATACTCTTTTTTTTTAAATCTCTTTTCTTTAAAATATTAAATGAGCGTTTTGATTAAACTTTGACAGGTTTTTCATGTGACAATAATAATAACTACGCAACTGATTTAAAGGATAAAAGCTGAATTACTTTACTATTTGATTATGCTTTCATTATAAATTTAATAACCAAAAAAAATAAAACACTACAGAAATAGTAATAACTGAATAAAGCTAATTTTGATGTTATATTTTCAATCGAAGTTTTTTAAAGCGTCATTTAAAAAAAAATTAAACAAACAAATCAAATTAAACAAAATTTTGCAAAAACCTTATTTATTCACCCAAAAATTTGTATGTACATACATATGTATGTAGATCATGATAAGTATTATCAGATATATAAAGCGGGCAATGAAAATATTTTACGAATAAAATATGACAACATTTTTAAACTTGGCTTACTAAAATATAAGGATATCATACATACATACATACGTAGACTTCTGCAGTGTATTGAATCGTTGTGCTATTCAGTTTTGCATTTTTCCATTTCTTTCAGTGAAAAAGAGGAGGCGAAGCTTAATTTAAGCTCTGGATTAGGGGTTGAGGTTCATTAGCACGGCCTGGGCATTAATTATCCGACACACTCGGAACAGTTTGAATAACTTGGATAGGGGGTTGGAGGAGGGGTGGCTTGGCTGCATTGTTGTTGCACTGTTGATCGAGATAAACCGTTGAATTGCATCCGCGGTGCATTGTGCCGTAAATGGAAAACGCCTAATCGTATGTATATGTGTAATTAATGCGCTTGCCGCTTAGCTTCCAATCGCAATCCGATTAATTGGAGATTTTCCTTTGGGAAGTATAGATTGGCTGGCAGATTAAATATTCAATTAATAGCACTTTCTTAAGGATGCGATTGTGTTTGAGGATTTGATTCCTGATTTGCTTCCAAAATTACTTTACTTTATAAAAGATGAATGTTTGTTTTCAACTTTGAATCACCGAATAAAGTGTATTAACATATTGTCGTTGAAGTGTATAGTATTGATGGAAAATCGAAGAGCGGCGTATGCATTATCCGGAAAAGCGCATTTCCCAGGAAAACGCTCGACAAGTCGACACCGGCTTTCGCCGAAACGCTCACTAATTTTCCGGCAAATAAAGCGGTCGCATAAATCACCGAGAGCGGCAAAACGACCGCAACTTCCTTCAGGCGGCCATTGTTTGTCGTATCGCAAGTAATTTATACACTTTATAATTAAAATTGGCAAACGACCGGGACGAAGACGGCTAAAAGAAAAAATAAAACTAAAAAACTTTACTCGTCGAAAGGGCTGCGTCCTAGACAAGACAAGAGGGCGAGGCCTACGCTATGAAGGCTTCGAAGGGGGAACAAACTGCAAGAAAATTGCTTTTGCAGGTTCCCAACAAGCCTCTGAGACGAGTCGATAATGTATTCATACTCAATTTACAGATTTCATCTTCGTTTAAATGCGATTTACATCTAATTCCGTTCCATGAATATATTTGCGTAGCTTTGGCGCTCGAAGTCTAACACTTTCTTATATCCTCGATATATTCTGGTGATTAATTAAAGAGTCTATTCTTAAAGTGCTCATAATTTCAAACATTAAGTTTTAAGCTTATTTTAAGGCTTTATATTTGATTAAAATAATATATTTATATCAAACAAACCTCATGCGAAAATAGCGTGCTGGTGCACTTGTATGAATTTTTCAAACGGTTGCACTATGAAACAATGGAGATCTCCATTATGCAGAGACAGATGGACAGACGGAAGTTGTTCAGGTTGGGTATCAAATGTACTCTCGTGAAAATTCACTAGGCGTTCCAAAAAAAAAAGTAAAACGTAAAAAAGTGAACCGCAACGATTTAAATTTCAAATTGAAAAGTTTTCCCAATGAATAAACTTTTTCATTCAATTTATTGTTTCTGAAATAGAATATTATTTGTATGTAGGAGTTTATTGATTTTTTATTTAAAGATATATACCAGGAAGCCTTGACAGGAAGATACCAATGCGCCTTCCTGGACAATTTATTCATAACACAAACAATACAACATTTTATTGTTACCTAAATCAATGTATTTCCAGAAGCTGAAGAACACAAAATAACAATTAATTAATCAATTAATTACAGAATTAATCCATTGAGACTTGTATTTTAGATTTGTAAATAAATTTTACAAATTGTACATACAATAAATACAGAAGATTTGTGACAACAGGAAAGATGATTTTTTGCCAATTTTGAGGAACCGTTTCAACAATGATCAGATAAAATTCGCAAGCTCTAATAAGAAACGATCGATTTGGAGTCACAAATACCTTCAAATGTAACCAGCAGTATAGCGGATCGAGCCCACTGATCACTTGGTCTAGGCACATACACACTACCATTAAGCCACACTGCTGGCTATAATATGTCTAATATAGAGTTGAATTATTCGTTTAATGATTGTGAAAAATGATTCATTATATAATTTAATATGAAGTATTATTTTTGTTCATTTTGGTGTAACTTTACATTCTCGTATGTGATAGAAATTTTATAATGTTTGAAAAGAGTGCGGAGATCGTTGTTCAAAATTTGTGTACGTATGCCTGTGCTAATTTGTGTGCATATAATATAAGGTTATATAAGGTGCATACAATATAAGGTTTCAAAAAAAAAAAATTAAATGTATTCAAGTTATTTATTGAAAGGTCAAAATCGATACAGTTTAATTTTTTTGCTGACATTGCAAATGTCATCGTCTAATCTTTGTCGTTTTAATGATCGTCCTTCGATTCCGTTTGCACCAAAAGTCTTGCCGGAAAAATTTGTCCTTTTGCTGACTTTGTCGATTCTATTCTTCGTTTTTCCGTTTGTAGTTTCCAATCGTTTGACGTTTATTGGGTCAACTTTTGCAGTTTTGACGTGTCTTCTCAATCTTCTTCTGAGTATGCAGTCGCATTTTATGACTTCAGCAAAGTACGGGTCAACAGTTGAAGCGGTGTATAATGATCGTCTATCCAGCATTCTATAACAAAAAGAAAAACATAGATTAGAATAAATTTTCATAAAAAAATATTTAAAAAATGATTAAAAAAAAACAATAAAGATCGATAGTTACCTGAATATAAGGCAGACGACCTCGACGGGTAGGCTTCTAAGCACATTCCCCCGATTGGGCAAATCCTCGCAGAAAACTGGCAAGATCGTAAAAACGTACTCCATCTTGGTTAAGAATTTTATTTAAAAGTTTCAAAAAGCTCAAGATGAGTGGATGACTTTTTCAAAAAAAATGCAGGACTCCGTTGACTTCTGCCGGAGCTCGCCGAAATTACCTTAATGTTACCTCCCATGACTCTTGACGGAGCTCGCCGAAGCGCTATAAGATACTTCTCTTAGTTTGTGCCGTAGCTCGCCGAAGCATCCGTAAACAGTACATGTTGAATAACACTTTCGCTTTCACTTTAAAAATGTATGTACCTCACTTGGGACGTTAATAAATTATACAATTCATGAAAATAAAATAAATAAATAAAAACATATCTGAAATACACAATTATCTATATATGTATGTATATATAAAATTGAATTTCTGTCTGTTTGTCGTATAGGCTCCTAAACCACTGAACCGATTACGATGGAACTTTCAGGATTTGTTGTATGCATGTCCGGGAAGATTATTGTGAAAAAAAATGCCCAAAAACGGGAACGGAAATGGGAAAAACGGGAATGAGTGTCATTGCAACGCAATAATTTCAAATGTGTTCGCTGACTGCGTTTTTCTGACAAATGGGAACGGGAACGGGAATGCGTTATTGTGGCATTGCAACGCATGCCGGGTTCAGCTAGTCAATAAAATAAAATAAATATTTCAAAAGTTTTCAACCTTTTTTTCAAAAAGTCAACCTTTTTCATCTTTCGACTTTTTAAATTTTTAAAATTCTGATTGAAATATTATTATTCAAACTATAAATTAAGTTGAATGTGACTTGCTGTAAGTACGAATGATTGGATATTTGCATTTTCGGTATAGGAATTGTCCGTTTAGTAATATATTCCATCCGGTGTAGGATGAGACTTAGGTAAAACGTATGTACATGCTATCTCTTTCACCTCCTCTAGACCAATAGCATTTCGTGCAGACAATAGAACGTTTGTTCGCACGAAATATATTGGTCGAGAGGCGGTGAGGGAGATAGCATTTACGTTTTACGTAAGTGTCTGTAATTACTATTGTCCATCCTACAACGGATGGACAATAGTAATTAAAATTATAATTTACTAATATAAAATTAAATTACTTAATTAATTTACTAATTAAATTACCTAATGCAAATAAAATAACTCGTAATAATATATTAAAAATTAATAGAACAGTTGAGAGCCTCGTCTATATCAGTATTTTACTAGCTTTTTCAAACAGTCACCTTAAATTATTAATTTAGAGATTATTGATGAAAACGGTAAAACATTTGAACTATCGGCAATGTAATGTATTCCTGAATATATGAACTTAGAGGGGCATATAAACTTTAAACGGGGTAGTTAGATAGATATGTATAAACCTATATAATACATTGTAGAGTAGTTGAAAGGTTTGAAGCGTTCGCAACACATTTGAAAACAACTATCAAAACAGACAATGACTATGTTAAATGTCGCCATCAACCCCATCGTGCCGGAATAATTTAGTATATCAAAACTTCAGCTTGAACCGTTGTCGTGGCCCCTAAAACTTGAAACTTCTATTAGGCGAACGTCTGTCACATTAGCGCCTCCTCCTGTGACACGGTTGTTACATTTTTATCGTTGAATAATTTATTTTCCTCTCCTTTTAAAATACAATGCATAGCTTTCATTTAAAAATAAACTAGGAACTAGCATGAATGAGTCATTTTTTGACCTGCGAAATAGAAGGCGATACGCGGTGTGTCTTCAATATACCCAATATTTAATCGTCATGGCTCTTTTCACTGCAAAATATACCATGCGTTCATATAAATGTGATATTATTATATGACTGAATGTGATATATTCCACCTTAGTGAGCGTAAATTGTCGGATATTACTTTAATCCATTTATCTGGTAGTTTGCGCTCATAATTTTTTTCATGATTGATTGTGATTTATGAGTGGAATTTTGATTTATTCTCTTCCATTTGGGCCTCACAGGGATGTTTTGTATTTGCAGTTGGTTCTTATTTATTGGAATTGGCTGTAGATGCAAGACATTCCTTTTGTTATATTTTATATTTCATATTTTATGTACACACCATTTACCAAAACAATATTTGCTTCAAATATTTAAATATTTTTTCGTCAACTTTATTTAAAAAGTTTTTAGTTAAAAAAAATACATATATTTTATTTCAATCGAACATGTACATACACTCGTCTTTACAAATCGCTCCAAAGTAACGAGTGCACTTAAACAGTACAATCAATATGCATAAGCATTTTATAAAATGCGAATTCATAAAAACATCCAAATTGACATCTATGGAGAAATTTTTGCAGCATTTTATAATCCAATTGGCGAACCTCAAGACACTGAATTACTTGAGATTTTCAAGAGAGATTGGATGGGAGATGCCAATTTACAGGAACCATTTCAAAGAATATCAAAAAAAATGGCAATCTCTGATAGTAAACGATTGACTTGGAGTCACAAACCAAGGTCTGGCCAACAGCTTCTAGTGGGAATCGAACCGTGACCATTTTGCTCGAAAGCATAATATGCTAAGTGCTAGTCCACGCTGCTGGTTACATTTATTTATTATTTATTTATTTATTTACAAATTTGCCATAGTGACTTTACAGATTAATAATTATCTATAGTCACAATACATGTACATATAATAAATATGTATTGTGAATATTTATAAGAATACTAAATGGCGGTTTTTTTACTTTTGTGCCTTAACTACTTATGTATACCTAAGTAGTATTTTAAACGTAAAATACATAAAAATAAGGTAGTATTTTAAACGTGTAAAATAAATAATGATCAGTATATTAGTAGCTATAGAATATACTAAATATGTATTTTGAGGTGTAATATTATGACATAGAGTCGATTATTTCAATCAACCCTATATTTTCCAAATACCTACACTCTCTTAGCTTTTCATCCACACCCCACACACTATAAAGCACAACAAGCTGTACGTTTATGTGCGAAGAAAAACTGGCGAGAACGAACGAACGCGAAAGTTTGCTAATTTGGTTTGCCTTTTAATGTTGGCGTCATTGTTTTTACGCGGCGCGCGTCAACGACGCTCGTACTTTCATATGAAAAGTTTTAATTAGGTTTATCACACTATTGTTATTTCAGCCACGTCAGGCAATTGTTATAAACGTGGTACAACCGAATTGTGTATATATCAAAAGGACTTAAAAAGCGCCAGAACTGAAACATAAATATGCTCCTAATAACTCAGAATATAATGGAATAGGTTATAATTAGAAAATTGAAGCCATATGTGAATAAAAGAAATATTATTTAGCAGAATACTTACAATTGGTGATATCAATTACATCATCGTAATTTTATTTTGGTTTTATTACAGCGTTGGAGTGTTATAAATAGTGTTGGATTACAAACTAAAACATTGAACAACATTTAACATAATTGAATGATTTTATTGAAGAATAGGGTGTACCGCAGGGATCAAAATCAGGACCATTTCACATCTTTTTTTTGCCATTGATTTGATTTTTTAATTTTACTATCCACAGTTTTAAATCAATTATTATAGTTACTGATTGAATGATTGTAATCTGTATACTAGTGGGCCGGTGTTTATTTTTTCCACTCGATAAAAAGTGAATTTTTGAAATCCATGAAATGAAAAGATCAAACACCCCGAGGTTGTCAAACTCGATTGCATCCGCTGCTTTTTCTTGTTTTATCTCAAAATAAACGGAAAAAGGAACAAAATCTACATTATAACTCATTGATTAAGCTATTGTTTACCAGTAGAGAGGTCTTTGGTTCAAATCCCGTACAGAATTGAAAAATTTATTCAATTTTATGGATGATTTTGAGTACGCCTATTTCTGTTGGAAAGATATGGAAAGTTTCGGAATCCAGACAATCGTGTCTTGTTTTTTGTGAAGATTTCGATGAAATCTCTTTTTTCCTCTCTCGCAAATTAAGCTAGTTTAAATTTGTTGATTTTTGCAAGCATTCGTATGATTGCAGTTTGTAATAAATATCTGTTTACTTAATGTACCCCGAGTTTGAATATCTACATACATATGTATAAATATGTGTGTATGTATATATGTATGTAGTTAGATTTATACACATTAATAGTATCGATTTAGGGTGACTTGTCATGGCACTTTGGCATATATGAAAAATAAAACAAATAAAATAATGCGTCAGCGAATGTGCAGTGGCTTTCAGTTTAAATTTTATTTTAGGAATATTATTAGTTGAGACTATATTTTATAAATTTATATTTTTTAAACAAAATTTGCACCCTTTGCTTTCCACTTTTCGAATGTGAATCGATCCCGGGGGGGGGGGGAGGTAGGGGGTAGGGAACGACCGAGGAAACGTCGTTTCGGTTTCGGCCAGGGCGTTTGAGGGTCAACAGGGACGGTAGGTTTGAGGGTGGGTGGCAGCCCTGATCCAACCCTGGACCGTATGAAACGTGAGGGCAAACTTTATGGGGCAATCCCCTCAATAATAGATGAGACGAGCAGCTTTGCCTCGGCGCTCAAAAACTAAAGATACCCGTCAGCGTCAGTGGCTCTCTATCAAAATGTGTGTTTTTATATACTTATATTATATGTGTGTATCATACATATACATATTTAGAATATAATATCCTGCTCTAATATCTCTTTTCGTCTTTCGACTTACGGTAAATTAAGAAAATGGAATCAAATTCAGGTGGGACCTGTTTTCATCTGGTCACATTCTTTTAATAGCCTATTAGTGGAGTAAAAATATATGTATATGAGAGATAAAGCAATTTTTTTAAGATATAGTGTGTATAAGATGAAGTTATAGGAGTTTACATTTATAAAATCTAGTATAATAAAAGTTTCGTAAAATATCGCAGTTCCGAATAGATGCTCTCAGTCCAAAATTAAGCCAGAAAGTCGAAATCATATGTACATATGTACATCAGTCCGAGCAGGGAACTGTCAGAATTTAGCGTGGGATATTTGGTCATAACAAAACATTCATTATATAACCTATTAGTGAAGTTAAAATATATAACAGAGATAATGAGAGCCTATATTGCAAATTTTATATTTTATATTTATATTACACTCGTAAAACAAAAAAAAAATACTTTGAAAATCTAAAAATAAGGAAAAATAATAATTTGTAATATAATTTTTTAATGACGGTATAAAATAGAAAACAAAATAGAACTTGTTGGTCTACAGAATAAATTTAAGTGCCACTGAATAGGTATACCAAATTTGATGGTTATAAATAAAACCATATTTTTGCATAGAAAATAAACACACATTATTTTGTTGAATATTTTTCATTTTTAAGTTTCTAAAAATTATTTTTCAATATTATATACTTGACAGAGTTTTACATATATGTGTATTACTATGTTTTACATATTTTAATATATACATAAATAATGTGAAAAATTGATAAGGAACTGTTATAACTGTTCAACTGCGTAACATTGAAAAGTTATTGTTGGAGTTGTGAGGGGGTGAATTGAACGTTAGCCGAAAAGTCTGCTGTCATCAGGTGTATCTGACGGATAATTTTAATGATTTTATGATTAAATTGTCGAAGACATTTATAAATTTTATGTCGGAGACATTTAATTACTTTAATGACAGCTAACCCCCCCCCTCCGTATGTTTTTTAAACATTAAAGCGATCGAAAGAGTGGAAAGGGCTCAATATCAGCTCACCAATTTTTTTATGTAAACAAGCATCTCGTGAAAAGCTTGTAAAAATTGTCTGTCGTAGAAATTAGACTGTCATTAAATGGTATACCAAGTTTGGTATTTATAAATTGTATAACCATCGTTTTAAACCAACGACATTACATTTTATTTATTTTTCGGCTTCATAAAATTTCGGAAACTTAAAAGTTTAAGCAAAAATGTATCTTATTTGAAAAAAAAGTTGTTATTTTATTTAACAAACTGTCGAAGTTTTTAAACGTGATATTTTGTTCTAATTTTTTGAAATATATTTTGTATGAATTATCAGACAGCGATTTTATTATAAAATTAATATTTGTGTAAAAAAGGCGAAGCTAAAAAGGACAGAATAAATTACAGAGTTTTTTCCATAAACATAATTTTAATTTTAAAACATTAAAAATATTCAAACTTATATATGAACTCAAATTTAAATTGTAGATCGTTTTGCATTATAAGTTGAATTTAAATGCAATTTTTTTAATGAAGTAATATTGTATCTACATAATTATTATTACTGGGCTTAAAGTACAAAACATGTATTAAAAACTATTATTATATGATATCAAAAATGACATTTGTTACCAAATTTTATAAATTAAATCAAATACTCGCAAAAAATTGATTTATAGACTCACCATTTTCGATACGAACGAGGAACTTTCGATAGAAAAATTTTGATGTTCGCTGACGTCGGTCGGCTCAATTTAGGTATCGAATTCGGTGGCGGTACAGAAGCACGGGAGAGGGTAGGGGGTCAGGTTGAGATGAGGCTACGGAAGGGTTGGAACGGGCCAAGGGGGATGGATAAAGGGGGTGGTTGGGATGCTAGAGCCGAGAGAGCCCACGTACCGACACACCGCACTGCACATATATAAAACGTCAGACGAATGAATTATTTCAACTGGGAGCAGTTTGATTTATTTTGACACCGGATGTACCGAAGGGATGGGATTATTGGATGCCGCGTTTCGCTACGGCCAGGGACTCACTTTTCGAGGGCTGCAAAAATGCGCGAGATTGTGAACCACTCTCGTATATATCGCAGCTTGCGGAAAAGTGACTTCAACGCGAGGATAGTTGAAACCCGCACATGATACAATACAAGCATCAAAATGTTTGTAATCAATACACAATTAATTTACTGGAATAATTTAAATTGTTATTATTACGACATTCATAATTAGCCAGCAGCATAGCTCGGTCGTTAAGCTTCTGCCTAACACCGAGAGGCGCCGGGTTCGATCTCATGAGCTGACCTCGATTGAAAAGAATTATTTAGAAGAGTATATCTGTAGTGCTGCTGGTCAGACCTGGATATTTGTGACTCCAGGTCAATCGTTTCCTATCAGAGCCAATTTTCTCTGATTTCATCGTTGAAACGGTTGCCGATAAAAAATTTGGCTAAAATCCTTCATACCTACTATGTCACCACTATTTGAATATTATTAATGTACAATAAAATTTATGTACAATTGATTGATGTCTCGTTAATTTGCGAGTTTTCAGTGTAATCAAGGCGCATTGGGGTTTACCTGTAAGGCCTTCCTGGTTTGAAATGAAATAAAAATAAAAATAAAAATAATGATACTTGCTTTCTTTTGTGACGTAGAATTGGTTCTGGAAAAGGATGATTGTTATAATTAATACAAAACTTGAAGAAAACCGACTTTGATATTGAGTGTCATCGATTTAACTTTCTTACTTATTATCTAATAAGTTTTTATTTCATTTTCAGCACACCTATGTATATTCTTGTTGTCTCAAGTACGCAATTTTAAAACTATTGAATCCAATTCCAAAAACACACCTCCTCATTATTATCTGATGTTGTATTATAAAATGATCTACATATGAATGTATGTATGTACATATAAGGTAATCATAAATATGGTATTTGAAGTTTCCGAGTCCTTATTAAAGTTTTTATTGGTGCGGTTTTGGAAGGATTCGGATGTATGGTGTACAGGAGTGATATATTGTATGCGAACTGAACTGAATGAAAAATTAAGTGTTATTCATGAGAGGAGTGTGTGACAGTGTGCCCTTTAAAGTTTTCAAAGCTCTTCCCGATATTCCCTACGCGGTTGCCGAAACAAGAACGAAAAGATCAAAGTTTGTGCCGGGGATAAAACTTTGACATACCTTTCCATGGAAAAGGTCGAAATCGGAACCTAACACTCAACTTACGCTACATTATATTGTGCTATATTAGATTTATTTATTTATTTTATAGTCAATATTTTTACTTTATTTTTTATGGGGTTATCTATTATATTTTCAATACTATTATTATTTTGATAAAAAAAGTAAGATTATGATAAATTCCATTGAAAAATTAAGTAAAGGCAATACTTGTTTTCATGTTCCGTACAACTGTAAAGATTTTATATACATACATACATACATATGTACTTTACACAGAGTATAAGCTTTTATTTATTTATTCATTACAAAAATTTTTGCTGAAAAACCAATTTACATTAACTTTGTATGTATAATATTGTTACGTACACCGCCGAGTAAGTGCAATCGGATTAGGCCGAGTAGCATCCCAGAGACTCTGTGACCGTTATAATTGGTTTCAAGGATTATCTGAAGACTATATGCAAGTAGGCTAAGCAATGGCCACCAAATTGGCGTAGTAAGCGGCATCCGGTCCCTTCTCAGAAGTGACCGATAGCGTGGGACTGAGTGTCGTGGGAACACATATCCGGGTACATGCCTTAACAATGGGGAAGTAACCGGACGTCGAAGATGCCCTGAGCAACCTGTCCCTTTTTAAGGAGGTACTTAGATCATATCAAGACATTCTGGACGGTGCACTGCTAGTGTGTGTATCTCCTTAATCACCAATAAATGCTGTGAAATGACTTTGGCCTTTTACTTGGATTCTCCACCCACCCACCAATTTGACTATTAGAATGTTTAATTAGTTTAACACGACCTTGAAACGTTTGTCAAGGTTGTGCCTCTTCTTCACCTATTCATTTTGAAATATGAAAAACAATCTGCTTTTGGCAACTTGATTTTTATAATTGACTGATGTTGTGCCCGTTGATATTTCAATGTGTAGTTTTGGTAAAGAAATTGATACACGAAATTCAAACTGAAGTCAGAACCAAAGTCGGAACCGAAAAATATGGGAAAAGCTGATGTCTTGCAAATCCATCTGCAGGCTTTTTGTAAAAATAATTTTCGTGCTAGGCTTTTTCATGAAGGGCTTTATTCGTTCACCGTTTAAGCTCCTCTACCTGTAAATTTAAAAATAAATAAAAAAAATTGCCACATCAAACATATCAGTGGCATGCGGAGGATTTCGTTCAAGATGAAATGACAAGATTTCGTTCAAGATGAAATTAACTCATGATAAGGGATCTTAAGAAATTTCACGTATTTCAAAGATTATTTTTTTATCAAGTGAACAAATGTGTACACCGGGTCAATAGTAGAGAATAATCACTGGATCAGTAACTATTTTAATATACGTAAAACTATGGAAAAAAAATTGAAAAATCAACTCAAAAGTAGAAAAACGATTTGAAATGGTCCTAATTTTGATCCCCGTGGTACACCCCTTTCCATATTTAAATCATCTGATTGTGTCAAATGTTGTGTTTAAACGTAAACTGTTATAATAATAAATCAGTATGATGCTTCTTTTAGAATGAAAAAATAATAATAATATAATTTATTTATACGAGCAAGTATCTGTTCTGATTTATTGTGTGTATTGTCCAAATTATCCTAATTTTGTTGCCCGTGGTACAACCTTTTCTATATTTATGTAAATCATCTGAATGTGTCAAATGTTGTTTTTAAACCTAAATTGTTTTAATAATAAATAAAAAAACAATACTTTTTTAGAATAAAAAAAAAATAATATAATTTATTTATACCACCAATTGTAAGTATCTGTTCTGATTTATTACTGATCAATTGTAAAATCATTCTGAAATAAAAATCAGCAATGGAAAAAGTGATCTTTTCATGGATTTCAAAATTCACTTTCAATTAATTGCACACTAAAGTTTACCTTTACTAGTAAAATAAAAATTAAATCAGCTGATAACTAAAAATAATTGTATGTGATGTATGTATGTAAGCTTATTGTAAAAAACTAAATGTATGTAAGCTTATTTTAAATCATATTAACAATTAGATACAACATAACTTCTTATTGAATACTTATCTCGCAGATAAAACTCCGTGAAGAGATATACTTTTAGTCGTGAAATGTCAGATTTGACATATTTGGCCAAAAATCAATATATATCGTGTATAACATTACATGAAGCTAGACGCCAAATTTGAAATTTATATATACATATTTTTTATTTTATTTTATTTTAAAAAATCAATACCACAGAGACTTGACAGGTTGCCCCAAAGCGTCAATGTGATTTTAATACAAATAATAAAAATCATAAAAATTACAAAAAAAAACATCATAAAAAAAATAATAAAAATCACAAATAAAAAAAAACATAAGAAAATAATAAAAATCATAAATAATAAAAAAAACATCATAAAAAAATAATAAAAATCAAGTAAAAAATATGTACACAAAATAAAAACAAAGAAATAAGATTGAAAAATTTATATCGTGCTATTTAGGATGTGTTCCACCAACTCAACATAACTGGCATCGAATAGGTCCAAGTAATGTGCCAGTAAGTTAAGGAGTCGAACAGCTCTCGAGAGGGGGGAGTTCATGAGCACGTTTGATTTAGCCCTAATTGGCAAAAATATATCATGTTTTCTTAAAACTCTACGATTTTCCGGGGCCCAGAATTTTAGTTTCTCCAGGATAGTGGGATTGTGAATCTCTCCTCTAAGTAATTTTACGAAATGTTTCCCAAGAAATAAATCTCTTCTCTTTGCCAGGGAGTTGAAACCCAAAGATCCCAAGACAAAGGCACTAGGGAACAGATATGGATAAAATCCAAATGTCTTCAGATATAAAAATCTAAGGAATTTCCTTTGGACTCGTTCCAACATTAGAGAGTAACGAAGTTGATAGGGAGACCATATAATGGAGCCAAACTCGAGCACACTGCGAACTAATGTACAATATAAGAGACGAATGGCAGTGAGCCCTAGTTCGGACGAATTACGGATTACGAATCCAAGGATTTTTGTTGCCCTATCACAGATATTCTCAATGTGAATGTTGAAACTCCAACTATATGAGAGTTAAAACTATAAATATTTAAATATTAGAGATAACGAGAACCTATAGAGCAAATTTTATAAAATATAGAGTGAATTATAGGCGTTTAAACAATTAAAATCTGAAATGGGCATATCAAGGCGAAAAGGTTGAAGATAGATTATGGTAGCCTTACGTACCGTCATAGACGTCACCGTATCCGAGATTCTGGATATTTCATACGCATTGTATACGATATTTTATCTCCAACGTAATGGCAGAAGATACATTAACGTATATTGATGACCAAAATGAGCAATATGGCAAAGTATTAAAACGATCGGATAAGAGATAAAAATGACCACTAATCCGAAAGCCATGTGAAACGTAAAGGAGGTAAGTAATAAAAATAGAAGAATGAGCACAAAAACAAAGCTGAAGGTCAGGCGAAGGTGAAAGTGATTGATATAAAAGCATCAACTATCATGCAAAAGTAAATCATTTCAACGACACGAAAGCCAGATTTCAATCATAATTTTCCCGATAACAATCAGAGCGAAAGTCTCTGCAGCGACGTATGCAAATAGCCGCACCAAAAGGGTTAAGAAATAGCGTTTCGAATGGAGACGTTTGCCGTCTGTCTGCCGCTCGCTTATAAACAAGCGAAATTGGCGACGGTCTTTGACATCGTAACTCCCCGAAAACTCCATAAAGTTAAGGCTTGGAACTAAAAGTTTATTCGAGACAAACACACTCCGTTTATACACGCACGTGTACATATGCACACTCATACACATACGAACTTTTGTATTGTGTGTTGGTGTGTGAGGGTAGCTATCGGAGCTCTTCAAATGTTTACTTGCCACTTGCCACTCGCCTCATCTACGAACCTTGGCACTTGTTAGCACATTTAAGCCTCGGGTACTTTTCTGAAGTAAGTGGAATTTGTGTGTTTGGCTACAGAATTGTATTTAAGAAACATAAAAAAACTATATATGTATTGTATATGTTACTAGCTGAACTCGGCATGCGTTGCAAGCCACAATAACGCATACAATTCCCGTTTCCGTTTACGTTCCCGTTCCTGTTCCCGTTCCCGTTCCCGTTAGTCGGAAAAACACAGACAGCGAACTCATTTGAAATTATTCAATTATTTGTTTATCTACCCTAACAACGCATGTCGCGACGCGAAAACATTTGAAATTATTTCGTTCCAATGCCACTCATTCCCGTTTTTCCCGTTTTTGGCCGATTGTTTTTTTAACAGAAAGCTTCCCGGATATCCATACAATAAATCCTGAAAGTTCCACCGTCTCATCGTACAATAACGCATGCAATTCCCGTTCCCGTTCCCGTTTCTCAATGCGTTTCGATAAGTGAATGTTTCAGTTTCAAATTAATGCTTAATAATCAAATTAAATTATAGTAAAGTATAGGAACGCATACGTGACAGACACACAAACATTAATTTTTATATATTGTATGTAGGATTGTAATGAGTGGTACCGAATGTAAGGTTGGTATTAGTGGTACGTAATGTAAGGGTTGGCATGCGTGAGCGCAATTTGGTTACCAACGCACACATTTCCGTAATTACACACTGGCGCTTCATACTTTCGCGTCGATAAAATTGTAATTATGAATATTATTATTAAAAGGTTTTTTCCGGTTTTTTTTTCACAATAATCTTCCCGGACATGCATACAACAAATCCTGGAAGTTCCATCGTAATTGGTTCAGTGGTTTAGGAGCCTATTACAGACATATAGATTGAAAGTGTGCTGGAGGCTTAATCTGTCGCATCCCATTCGAATAAATTCCCTTAATCTGTCGCATCCCTTCATATCATTACATATGTACTTACGTGGCCCAAGCCTTTAAGTAATATATTTTATTAAATTATTGTTTAAGACCAGATCATAATTTTGATTAAAGTCCTAATCATGAAATCCCACATATTTTATATATTTATATATAGCCAGTAGTATGGCTTAATGGTAGCGTGTATGTTTAGCACCAAGTGATCAGTGGATTCGATCCGCTATACTGCTGGTTATATTTGGGGGTATTTGTGACTCCAAATCGATCGTTTCTTATCAGAGTTTGCCAATTTTATGTGATCATTGTTGAAACGGTTCCTCAAAATTGGCAAAAATATCATCTTTCCTGTCGTCACATATCTTCCGTATTTATTGTATGTACAATTTGTAAAAATTATGTACAAATCTAAAATCCATAGATGTCTCAATGGATTAATTCTGTAATTAATTAATTAATTAATTGTTATTTCGTGTTCTTCAGCTTCTGGAAATACAGTGATTTATGTAATAATAAAATACTGCATTGTTTGTTATTAATTGTCTTCCTGTCAAGCCTTCCTGGTATACATATATCTATGTAAAAATAAAGAAATAAAAATAAAATAAAATATTTATAGTTTATATCGTCGTACATTTGTTATTGAAATAATGTTTAAATTGCCTTATTTTATAATTATTTTATTTTTATTTTAATACATTAGGTTTTTTGTATACATATATTTTTTTATACATACATATACCAGGAAGGCCTGACAGGTAGACTCCAATACACCTTCCTAGTCAATTAATTACAAACATTGCAGAATTTTTATAACGTAAATCACTGTACATATTTCGAGAGGCCAAAGAACACGAAATTAACAAATCATTAATTAATTAATACATTGATACATACATATATGGATTTAGACTTGTACATAATTATTAACATATTGTACATATGTAAATCAGATATTTGTGACGGCGGGTAGGATGATTTTTGCCGATTTGAGGAACCGTTTCAACAATGAAAATCAGATAAATTGGCAAACTCTGATAAGAAACCACCGAGCCACACTGCTCGAAAATATGGCTAAGATGAAAAATAAAAATAAAATATTCAACTGTTGCAGAATTTAAAATTGTTAATTTTCTAAGATTTAATCACGAATCTATACCGAGTGTATTTTTATTAATATAAAACGTATGTACTGAAAGAAGCATATGAACTAATCGTGGGGTGTTTCAGGCTATTTCTGAAGAAAATCTCGACTGACAGAACAAAGGAAAAGTCTCCAGAGACAAGTGCCTATCGCCAACCCCCTTCCATGCTCCCCCATAACCTACCCCTCTTCTCCAAATCGCCCACCTCCGACGATTTTCCGGGGTTTGAACGGGGTCAGGTAAGGCGGTGATAATTGCACCGATCAGCGCTAGAGTGCTGCCGGTTTCTGGCCGAATTACTTCCTGTGTCGTGGCCAAATCCACTGTTCAACCACCACCCCTTAGTCCACCCACCTGCCACCCGCAAGCGACCGCTACGTCAAGCTCTTTATTTGTGGATGACAAAACGGTGCCGTCCGTTCAGGTAGTTAACTAACGTTTGAGGAGACTACTTACATAAAAACAGGCATAGTTTTCCATAGTTCTTTTCTTTTCATTTTAAAGTATAGCGACATGTATATTATATGTATGTATCAGTGGCGTGCGCTGAAATTCTCTCTCTTTTTGTCGTATAGCCTTACTTAATGTGCACGAACGGGATACAATAGGAACAGGCTGTTCCTCTTGTATCCTGCTCGTGCACATTAAGTAAGGCTGTACGACAAAAAGAGAGAGAATTTCAACGCACGCCACTGGTATGTATGCATATTAGTCTGGCCTACGATAGCCAATTTTAAGATTTTTTTTCTATATACTTGTCTATTATGTCTATTTTTTGTATAAAAACTTTTTTTGTTTTTACATACCTCCTTTTAGCTTCACTTACGATTACAATTCAGAAAAAAATTTGCCTCTTATCCGATCGTTTTCATACTTTTCCATATTGCTCATTTTGGTCTTCAATATAAGTAAATGTAACCTCCGCCATTACTTATTTATTTATAAATAAATAAATGAATAAGTAAAATAAATAAATTACGATGGAGAAAAAAATCGTTTTAGACGCGTTTGAAATTTGAATTTCTGAAAAGTGCCTGACGTTTATCCAGGTTTTAGTTTTAAACATAGATGGCGGTAGTAAAATAAAATTATTGGTGTTTTTATTCAGAATAATAATTTTATATACAAATTATAGAAGAGGTATGTTTTTAAAAAACTTTTTTTTAAACGTTTTTAAGTCTTTTAAAAAGCTATAGGCGTTTTAGCAATTCAAATCTGACATAGCGAGAGAGTGACGAAAAGCGAAAAAACTATCGCAATAGTGTGGATAAATTCGGAATTGTTTAAAAAATGCTGCAAATTTACATATTTCGCCATAGATGTATGGATGTATGTAATTGATATATGGCCAGCAGCATAGCTCGGTCGTTAAGCTTCTTCTTAACACCGAGAGGCACCGGGTTCGATCCCATATGCTGACCTCGATTGAAAAGAATTATCTAGAAGAGTATATAGTATGTAGTGCTGCTGGTCAGATTTGGATATTTGTGCTCCAGGTCGATGGGTTCCCATCAGAGTTTGCCAATTTCTCTGATTTCATTGTTGAAACGGTTCCCGATTAAAATTGGCTAAAAATCCTTCCGATCTACAATGTCACCACTATTTGAGTATGATTAATGTACAATTCTTAATATTGATCTCATTAATTTGCAAGTTTTCAGTAAATGCTGCATTGTTAGTAATTGGCCAGGAATTGGCTGCATTGGGGTTACATGTAAGACCTTCCTGGTATATATGTAAAAAATAAAATAAAATAAATAAAAATTGCATCTGTGCACATCGAAAGGTTACTCGTCATCTGATGTGCAATCAATCATTCGAGAAAACGAGAATTACGTTTAAAGCTGCCGTTCGGTTAATCTGGCGATTTTAGAGCGAATGCACCAAACCCATTTACTTTGTATAATAATACTTGTGTCTAATGTACAATGTTTCTGGCCAGGGAGGCGCTATGGGGTTACCGGTTAGGCCATCCTGGTATAAATAAAATAAATGTGATTCTATGCGGATCTGGAGATACCTTCAATGGCAATAAAAATTTAAAGTTATACTTCATTTTCAATAATATGTACATATACAACATACATATGTACATACATAGATATAATGAGCCGATCTTTGTTGAAACTTTCAATTTTGACGAAAGCCAGGCCGGGAAAACTGGATGGGGGTGGTGGTGGGAGGGCCAGACTTCCAACGGCAGGACCCTAGGGACCCCCTAGCAGTTGACAGGGCGCTCCTTTTCGAAAACAGAACGAGATAGAGATACAATTACGTATGCAACAAGCGGCGCGAGCAAACGAGCTACAAAGATTAAAGATGTTCCGCGTAATGAGCGTATCGTATTCATGGGACGTAACGGGCGCACCGTGGGGGCAAAGTATGGGGAGGAGGATATGGGGTTGGCCACCCAGACTCACGAGAGCTAACGCTAATTCATGGCTTTTATTTTTATTTATAAGGTCTTACCGGGGAATTAATGCGATAGCGCATCTGGCCATGTGTGTGTGTGTGTGTGCCACAATATTAGCGAGCACCGACGCAATTTCATTATTTCGTACAACGAAGCACACACCTCGTTATACGCGTGTATAATTAAAAACCGAATTATAATGCCGGTGAGCATCACACGTAACCTTGTGGGTGTGTGTGTGTGTGTTGGAAAATGTCAGACATGTGGAAAAGGTAAAGTCGTGTCACTTGTCTAAAGTGGCTAAGGCGTTAAACACTACATATTATGTATGCCGGAAAATGTGTGGAAGTTATCATTGTATGTTGACAATATTAATCGCGTGTATCAAATATTGATATTTTCAATTCTATAATTTATTTTTTTACATATTTGCTACAGGTTTTCATATTCTATCAAAGGATACTTTTCAAAATGTTATAACATTTTATTTTCGACAATACGAAAGTCATGCGTTTTAGCTTTTGATTTCAAATCACATATCAATTTATTTCTAAAACCAACCATTGAAATTCATTTATTTACATACTTTTGCCACAATGACACAACAGAATACCAGATATATATGTATGTATAACCATAATAACCAGCAGCGTGGTCTAGTGGTGAGTGTTGAACTCTTTCGTGCTTGATGTCACGGGTTCGATTCCCACTAAGAGTCTAGTTGTTGGCCAGACCTTGGTTTGTAGAGGTCGATCGTTTCTTATCAGTAGAGGTAGGATAGCCAAGGTGCCGATCATTGTTTCATTGTTGTAAATCCTTTGTAAAAAAGGTTCGGCAAACCTTTAACAATGCATTAACAACATTTGAACAATACGCAGCACCCTCTGGGTCCGGGCTTTACGTTATCATAATTTGCAAATTTTTCTGATTTTCATTGAAACGGTTACTGTAAAATTGGCGTTTCCTTCCCAACTTCCTGTTGCAAACCTCTTCCTGTTGCAAAACTCAAAGAGTTATTTTTATATCTCAGGTTTGGCCAGATTTCTCACCGTATATGTCTCTGTGGTTGTTTATCGAATGTAAAAATTCGTATTGTTACATGAAAAATGTTACTAATCGTATTTATACGATGTTTGTAATATCTGACCATTGATGTCAGGTATTGTTTTGATTTACATGTGTATGAATGTAATAATTATGTATTTAGATGTCTCGTTAATTATGAGTTTTCAATGTCTTGTAATAAATTAGCCATAGTGACGACCTGGAGCTAATCTGTAATGTCACTATGGCGAAATTGTAAAAAATAAATGAATAAATACTACAAATACAAATATATATATATATATATATATATATATATATATATATATATATATATATATATATATATATATATATATATATATATATATATATATAATCTTAAATGCTGCTCGTAAGACTTGGATATTTTGTTACTCCAAGTCAATCGTTTTTTATCAGAATTTGGCAATTTTTCTGATTTCATTGTTGAATCGGTTCCTCCATTAAAATTGGCTAAAACCATCCTACCTACTATGTCACCACTATTTGAGTATGATTATTGTACAATAAAATTTATGTACATACAAATTTAAAATTCATTTCAGTATCTCATAATTCAGCGACTTGTGTAATAAAAATGCCAGGAAGGCGCATTAGGGTTTACCTGTTAGGCCTTCTTGGTATATTAGCCAGCAGTATGGCTCAGTGGTAGCGTGCGTGTTTATCACCAAGTGAATATTGGGTTCGAGCCCGCTATACTGCTGGTCAGACTTGGGTGTCTCTGAGTCCAAGTAGATCGTTTCTCATCAGAGTTTGCCAATTTTATCTCATCATTGTTGAAACGGTTTCTCAAAATTGGCAAAAAATCATCTTTCCTGCTGTCACAAATTTTCTGCATTTATTGTTTGTACAATTTGTAAAAATTGTGTACAAAATCTAAATCCATAGACGTCTCAAAATTCATTCTGTAATTAATTAAATAATTAATTGTTATTTCGTGTTCTCTAGCTTCTCGAAATACAGTGATTTTTGTAATAAAAATGCTGCATTGTTTGTAATTAATTGTCCAGGAAGGCGCATTGGGGTCTTTCTGTCAAGCCTTCCTGGTATATATCTATGTAAAAATATATATATATATATATATATATATATATATATATATATATATATATATATGTATATAAAAAAAATAAAAATTAATTATTGAAAACTAACTTTATAATAATAAAAAATAATTATTGACGACGATGTGTTTAAATATCAACAAAAACTAATCAATAACGTGTTTACAATTTGCCGACATAATAAATTATCAAAGTTCACGGCCAAAATTATTCACAATTAATTGAATTGAAATTTACGCTCGAATTTTATCGCCTATTTCAGCAAATCTCGAACAATCATACAATGCAAACCTCTGTATACAGACCGGCCAGACACCGAATTCACACCAATTTTCACACAACTATTACCATCAAAACAATCCAAACTTATATTTTAAACTTGACCATTATATCGCGCCGAACAACTTTACATATCAAAATTTACGCACAACTTTAACAATCTCGCAATGCAAACAATACACAACACCCACAGAAACTCTCCCTTGCGTTGAGGTCTCCGAAACAAAAAGCCCACGTGTATAAATGTATGTATGTATGTATGTGTCTGTGTAATAAATACACACATTGCTAAATTAAATGATAAATCGATCAAATCCCCCATGTCGATGTGTTATAATGTCCACATTCGACAAATAAATAATCGGCTTCAAATCCAAAGCTTAAGCCCTTCATCGGCGATCAATTATTCACAGTGGTGACGCGTGAATTATTTAAAACGAAACTAATCGCATACAACCGACTACCCCTCACCCCCCTCATATCCATACATATGTATATACATACATACATATATTAGGGCTACCATAAAATTAATTTAACGATGTATGATTCTGGGGATATGAAAATTTTGCTCGGCAGGCAGATGAAAATCCCTGAAGTTCGAAGTCAATGATCTAAAGATAATTTTAAAATGAAGCTTTAAACTATATTTTTGTTTTTACTTTTGTTGTAATTCGAATATTTACAGAATGTGCTCGATTACGATTTGCTCGGTTTTTATTTATTTTTTATTTTTACATTTTATACAGGTAAACCCCAATGCGCCTTCCTGGCCAATTACAAACAATACAGCATTTTTATTTATTCATTTAAGTCACTGACTTAAACTCGCAATTTAAAGAGAAATCTATGAATTGTACATACATTTTATTGTACATTAATCATACTCAAATAGTGGTGAAATAGTAGGTAGGAAGGGTTTTAGCCAATTTTTAATTGGGAACCATTTCATCAATGAAATTAGAGAAAATTGGCAAAATCTGATAAGAAACGATCGACCAGGAGTCACAAATATCCAGGTCTGACCAGCAGCATTACAGATATACAGCAGCATTATAGATATAACATTATTTTCAATCGAGTTCAGCTCATGGGATCGAACCCGGTGCCTCTCGGTGTTAATCAGAAGCTTAACGACCGAGCTATGCTGCTGGCTAAACATTTAAACATTGATTCCTTCAGAATTTATAAAAAAAATGGTTTTTCCTTACCTTTTGGAGGTGGCGGGAGCTCTTAAGGAATTTTATAAGCGAAAAATCTCGGATATTACGTGAGTTGAAGTAGTTTAATCTGAAATACTACAGAAAAACTTTGATTTAAGTGAATAAACTACAATAGTGAATAGATGGCTAGTTGGTGTTATTTGAAAAATTCTACTTTTAAAATTTCTTTTTGGTCTTTTTATATGGTTTCTATGCAATGAATTGTGAACCTCCTAATGTACCATCACCCTCTACTCTTAGTTTAATATTTAACGATATCTTATATTATATTTAAACACCCCTGTATATCCAAATATGTCTACATATAAAACCACCGTGTACATACATGTACATCATACCAAGAATTTACGTAAAATAATATATATAAAATACAAATACGCATGTACTCGTATGTATGTATCAAGTAATATTATATAGATAAAGTACACTCTACAGGTACAGATAATACCTATACATACATATATTGTGACGTAGGTGATTGTTGCTCGTCAACCACTGGTTTACTAGCGCTGATTACTTGAGACAAATCTATTCTTCCAAACATTGAGTAAACTATTCAATCCATCTGTGGCAGGTAAAAAATCTAATATTAATGTTAAAGAAAATTAAACTATTCATATTTTTTGTCTTTTTATTTTTATATTCGTGTTTTTTTCATTGTAATTTTAAATCCAAAATATTTTTAATTTATCTATTATTTTTTAATTGTTGTGTTTTCTTTTAATTGTATATATGTATATAAATTTTATTTATTATATATGTATGTACCTATATAAATTTTATTTAATTCTTCATAAAAATATATGCTAAAATTGAACATTTTTAATGCCCTAAAACTCTAAAATACAAAATGAAAATGCTAAAATTGACAAAAATAGAAGCCCAAAATATTAGGTATTGGCATATTTTTGCTGCCACCAGTTTGTCGATTTATTTTGGATATAGTCGCACATGCGCATATGTATGTATATAAAAGACGTTTATGAAAAATTTGTTTGGGAAGTTTGTTCGATTTATTAATTTATACTCTTTCCGGGATTCGGCAGATATGGCAGCCCTAACCTATAGCCTCCGGAAAGCCCTCCAGCCGGTTTTGGAAAACATACGCACCTTTATTTCAAGGTGGGAGGGGGCTGGGGGGGGGGCGGTTCGCATTAAAACACATTTACGCGCAGATTATGCAAATTTATGTGAGTAGCACGCGGGGTCGTTAAGGGGTCGACCCCGACCCTTTAGGATTGTTTCGTTGTTTTCAGGACGACCCAGGGTCCTGATTCATTCTTACAATTTGTTGCCGCGCTAATTGTACCCGCCGAATACCGGACCCACCCTGTATATAATGGTACTTACACGAGTTTACATCTCTTCCGTTTTGTACGTACGATATTGTTATTTAATCAAATTTTACACAGGCGCATTTATTATTTAGTGTGTTGTGGATTAAAGGCTTAAGTCACGGCGATGGTTCAGCTGTTGAGGTGTTTGAATGTACATATGTATGTGTATCGTTTTTTTTATTCATATTATGAAAAGCAATCATTTATTGAGGGTATTAGTACCTATGTACATTATAGTTCAATTTTGAGGCAATCTCGTTTATTGGTACTTAATTGGTGACTCAATGTTTGTTGATTTTTAGCGACATTTAATATATGTATGAGCCGTTATAATTGAATTGCATAAGTTGACTTTTAATCATTTTTTAATATATTTTTTTGCGTTTAATTTATTTGGACCTTTTAAATTATTTTTACTTTATCTATGTACGTAGTATCAATACGTAGTATCAAGTTTTGTGATCATGCGAAAATTTGAACTCGACATTTTGACTGATTCGAACTCGGAATCGATTACTGATCACGTTTTCATGATCTAGAAAAAATGTGTGTGTCTGTGTGTCTGTGTATTTTGGGGATGTTTTGAACACCGTTAGTCCTATCGAACTAAAACTTAGTATCGGTTACTGAAATTCTTATCGACATTACATAAATTTTTTTTTAATTTTTAAGTTGACCGGAAATGGTACCTCCCCTTATAGGTATCCTGTTTTTACTTACCTCTTATTAAGTTCACATGGTTTTCGTGTTAGTGGTCATTTTTTATATCTCTTATCTCTCATCCGATCGTTTTCATACTTTGCCATATTGCTCATTTTGGTCATCAATATACGTTAATGTATCGTCTGCCATTAATCCCAACAAAAATGCTGGGATTCTTACTAAGAGTTAGCAAACCTTTCCAGAGTACGTTGGTGCTTAAAATTCTTTATGAATCTTTAGTACGTAGTATTCTAGAATTTTCTTCTATTATATGGAATCCTACCCATATAACTCATTCTTTGAAGATTGAGAGAATCCAAAAACGGTTTCTCAGATATCTTTATTTGAAACAGTATGGTTATTATCCTTGGCTATATCCTAGTGCATTCCTATTAGGGGCGTTAGGTTTCAACTCATTGGAGTCTCGTCGGAATATGTTACTGGGAAGACACTTTTTTAAGCTGTTGAATGGGATAATACACAATCCTCAGGTTCTAAAGGAATTTAGGTTGAATGCACCTTGTAAATTCAGGGACTTGAGAAATCGTGATTTGTTTGTTCCTCCTGTGGCTCGCACAAATATGTTGTCAACGGCTCCTATATCTAGAGCGATATATCTGCTTAACAGGATTTCTGGTGAAATTGACCTCTTCAATATAAAATATACTAATCTGGTTGAGTGGTTGTTGAGGAATGCCAGTGGTTGATTTTGCCTATTATAAATATTAATGATTGTTATTACTTTATCTATGTTTTTTCTTTTTTTTATGATTTTATGACTTTAATGATGTTGTGTTAATATTGTTATTATTACTGTTATCATGTTATTATTACTGAATAACCGGCCACAGCGACGCGTTGGAGATCTCTGTAATGTCACTGTGGCTAATATGTTAAATAAATAAATAAATAAATTACGTTGGAGATAAAATATCGTATACAATGCGTATCAAATATCCTGAATCTCGAGTACGCTGACGTCTATGACGGTACGCCAAGCTACCATAATCTATCTTCAACCTTTTCGCCTTGATTCATGGCCATTTTAGATTTAAATTGTTTAAACGCCTATAATTCACTCTATATTTTATAAAATTTGCTCTATAGGTTCTCGTTATCTCTAATATTTAAATATTTATAGTTTTAACTCTCATATGTATATATAAATTTCAAATTTGGCGTCTAGCTTCATGTAATGTAATACACGATATATATTGATTTATGGCCAAATATGTCAGATCTGACATTTCACGGCTAAAAGTATATCTCTTCACGGAGTTTTATCTGCGAGATAAGTATTCAATAAGAAGTTATGTTATATCTAATTGTTAATATGATTTACAATAAGCTTACATACATTTAGTTTTTTACAATTAGCTTATATACATACATCACATACAATTATTTTTAGTTATCAGCTGATTTTTTATGTATGTATTTTAAATGTAATAAAAATAATAATGTTTATAACCTTATATTTTTTAAATATTTTTATCTGAACCAGAAGTAGTATTTTTACTCTAGTTTTAATAATGTTACTTTCAACTTGTATTATAGAAAAACTCCCCAAGATCAAAATTTATTAATCAAAAACGAATATACATATGACTATATCATAAGCATGCACACACTGTGAACACTTTGACAATCCAAAAACGATTTAAAGTCTTCTCAAAACACAAACAACATCCAAATCAAACCGACCACACTGTGTAGAACAAACACACACGGTGTTATCGAAGCTTATACGCTTTTCTTCACATATGTATGTAAGTACGAGGAAAAGCGGCGAACGTGAACACAATCACTTAACGGCCAAAAATAAACCGGATGTGGTCTAGTCGACCATACCCAGGCACTCTCAATTCTCAAGCAAATTATGAACGATTTGATCCAGAGCTGAATGTCAATATCGAACTAAGCCCCGTTCGGGTCACTCCGTCACGTGCTTGGGCCAGACCTAGGCCCTCGCCTCCTCCATATTCATTATCCGGACCTAAACTATTTACCCACTTATATCCTCGCAGATTGATGTCGACGATAGTCTGTCCATCGTGAATATTCCAGGACCCATTGACCACTCAGACCAACCCCCCGTGATTAAAGGGGATCCATCTACGTTGTCGGATTAAGGATTATTAAATATTATCGCAGGGGTTGCACCCCATGAGACCACTCTACAGACGCAAATAGCTCGAAACTGCGCCGTGAAATTGATTATGTGCATTTAAACTGCTGAAAGTGAAACATCGCCAAATTAAAATTATGTATACGCTCGAGCTTTCGTATAAAATTTTCGGAGATGAAGTGTTTAAATGAGAAACTATGTACGCTCTATTTAAAAATTTCTCGTTGAAATGAACATATCAAAGTTGATGATTTACAAATATTCGTTAATATTATATGTTACATATATGTATATAATTTTGAAAGTAATAACTTTGTATATATAAAGGTATGTATGTACATATATTTATATTTCACTGTCGTTGGGAGCTTAGTAAACAGGTACGTTTCTATGACGATATATTTTCTTTATGATTCAAATAAATTTGCCCAAGCGCCAAGGGTGCAGGTGATGGATTCCGGTATACATATAATTTCGAAAGAGACTTGTTTTTTCGTGACAGTCAATTTAATAAAAAATACAAATGAATATTCAAATAAATTTATATAAAATAAAGCTATTCAATTTAATTTAATAAATGATTTACTATAAGATTAGTCATGTTTAAGCGGTTTATATAACAAGTCGGGTAAAACCATTATTTATCTATATTTATAAAAATCAATGTTTGTCTGTTTGTCTGTCAACCGATTGCGATGAAACTTACAAGAGTTATTGTGTGCACGTCCGCAATGGTTTCTGTAAAAAAAATCCCCCAAAAACGGGAATGGTAACGGGAAAAACGGGAATGAATGGCATTGCATGGAAAATAATTTCAAACCAGTTCGCAATCTACGTTGTTAAACAAAAAATGAATAATTGAAAAGTGTTCGCCGCCTTCTATTTTTTTTTTGTCAAGTCAAGTCAAGTTCGCTGCCTGCGTTTTTCCGAAAAATGGGAATGGGAATTGCATGTGTTATTGTGGCATTGCAATGCATGCCGGGTTCAGCTAGTATATTATATAATCAACTGAATAGAATAGTAGTTAGCATATAATGCTTTGAACAAAGTGGTCACTGGTTCAAACCCCACTAGTTTCTTCTAGCCAGACCTTGGATTGGTGACTCCATGTCAATCGTTTCCTACAAATTAGTAACCTTATATATTTTCTTGCAAATATCGGGATTTCAGCAATCTTGAATTTTGCTGAATTGTATAAAATGTTACAAATTTACAAATTTGACCACAGATGTCTCCGTGGTTGTTAATTGATACGTATTTACTTTGCATAATACTAATAATACTTGTATCAAATGTACAATGTTTTTGGCCAAGCAGGCGCATTTCGGTTACATATTAGGTCTTCCTATTATAAATTAAAAATAAATTTATAGAATAAATAGATCGTTGCGAGACCTTATTGGCTGTTGTATACGGCTTGTTCGTGTGTTGAGGTATTTTTGGCGTGAATGTGAGATTAGGTGATCAGCGTAAATAAACCAGTGGTCGAAGAGGAAAAAATCACCTAATCTTTACATTACAATATCATTGTACATTTGTTTGTCTACAGATTAATTGGCAGATTAATCTCCAGCGATTTGTCTGTCAGCATGGTTTTAGTGATGATCTTGTCTGTCAATAAGTACGGCACAAAAAATACAATCGATCAAGTTTTATTCAAGGACTCATCTATTAAAAGTCTGCCTTGGGGAATCGGGACTTAAATAAATATAAGGACTTCTCAATTATTACGGGTCTGTCGTAACGTTTTTAGGTATAATAAATATGATCATTAGAGAGATCTGTCTTAAGACAAATCACTTGGTAAGCTTTGGACGTACATATTATCGTAAAATCATCTCCCTACACCCCAAAACTTTAAAATATAAAGAAAATTAAATCACAAGAAATATTTTAATTTAATATTTAATATTTTATTATTTTTTTTTTTATAATTCAGTTTTTTTATTTATGATTTTTCCCATTATTTTGCATAACTTAGATAATAACGGACTATTTGAAAGTCATCAGGTAAATTAATTATAATAGTCATAATCCATAGTTTTTGTGCACGGTATATTTTAGATTTGTAACAATTCTTGCGTCGAAGTTACCATTAAACACGCAGCCTCGCGAAAGTCATAGTTCTACGTCAATGTTTAGAAAATGGTTTGAATTTAAATATCTTCCAAAAACGAAGCAACGAAACAAAAACAAACAAAAAAACGCATAAATTGCCAAAGGTGAATTGCCTATCAGCTTAAATGATAAAATACTACCCGAGAGCTAAAAGTTTAGCGGCCTGTGACAGCCCGGTTTGAAATATACTCGTATCTCTTTCAGCTGAAAACTCGCCGGGAACTTTTTATATTTAACTTTAACAGGTTTTCCTTGTGTGGAGTCACCTTGCAAATTTAAAGATTGATTGTGGCAACTTCAACCCCCTTCCCACCTCATACTCCTCTATTCGGCGACATCAACAACAACAACAACGCAAAGATAGGGGGAGGGTGGGAACCAAATTGAGAAATTTAAACGAAAACGTACCGGAAGTAAGAAGAGTCGAGAGCCGTTATCGCAACGCCCGGGATATGATATTAAAATGTGAAGAATATTTCGCGAACAAAGGAAGCTCTATATGTGAGTGTATTTCATACGATATTTCTACGTTGTATGCGCTTGGATGATTCCACGTATGAATTTGAAGATATCGACATAATTCAAAAGTGAATAAGATAAAACAGAGGCAGAAATATGTAATTTTCATGTTGAGTTTGGATTTGCTTGCCTCTTTTCTTATCATCAAATATATACAATATTGAATATGTATGTATTTGTTTATCCGATGTTACATATATATGTACTTTCAAATTATATACTTTCAAACAATGCTTATTTACTATTAAAGATAGAAATTTCTTATGTATAGATTCTTAGTGAGAATTTGAAAATTTTTGATTGAGGATTTAAGACCAAATAGCATAATGCTAGCTAGCATAATCCATCATGCAAGAGCTGTGGCCTGGTGATAGGCTATCTTCCATATACCTTAGGCGTATCCTCCAGTTATTTGCTCTCATCGCGAGGCAAGACCAGGACATCCTGGAAAAATTAGTCGTTCTGGAAGCGTTGAGGAAAACAGAGAAACAAATCCCCAATAATATAGAGAAACTAGGTCAGGACTAAAAATGACAAGAAACTAAATACACGAATGAGAGTGATAAGGTTGAAAGAGTAAGGAGTAAGGTCATGTAGTTAGAAGAATGGACGAAGGGTAAATAAAATAAGTGCTTGAATGGTATATAAATATAAATAAGAGTTAAATATATAAAAAATGGTTTAAAAGGTCACAAGCGAAAGATGAACGTACATTTATGTGGTATTAGATATAAGATATAGATCGGTGGTTGCCAGCAAAGACTTTGCTAATTTTTCTGATTTTCATTGAAACAGTTCTTGTAAAATTAGCATCTCCAATCCAATCTCTCTTGCTAATCTCAAGTTATTCAGCGTCTTGAGCTTCGCCAATTTGATTATAAAATGCTGTAAAAAATTCTCCATAGATGTCACTGTGGATGTTTATATGAATTCGCATTGTATATAATGCTTATGTATATGTATGTACATATACATATATTGATTGCATGTATTGTATCTGAATAATCTGCAAAGGCGAGTGTTCATGATCTATGAAATCAAATAAAAATAAAATACGTACAAGTTTAAAGCCATATGTGTTGCTTAGGTCAACTCTAATATAATGGTACCATGGTAAAATATATATTTAATTAAAAAAGATAAATACAAATAAGATTGTTGCTCAGAGCGGAGACTAATGAAAACCAATAATTCAAGTAATTTTAAACCATGCATTAAAAATTTTCTACCCAATTATTCAATTATTATATGTGACGTCACCGTCCCTTGTGAATTATTGTACATATTTTTTGTATTTTATTTTTTACATAGATACAATATATACCAGGAAGGCTTGACAGGAAGACCCCAATGCGCCTTCCTGGACAATTAATTACAAACAATGCAGCATTTTTATTACACAAATCACTGTATTTCGAAAAGCTGAAGAACACGAAATTAACAATTAATTAATTTATTAATGAATTAATCCATTGAGACGGCTATGGATTGTTATACTAGTTCATACATTTTTACAAGTCGTATATACATTAATTCAGAAGATTTGTGAAAACAGGAAAGATGATTTTTTTCCAATTTTGAGGAACCGTTTCAACAATGATCAGATAAAATTGGCTAACTCTGGTAAGAAAATATCGACTTGGACCAGCAGTATATTAAAGATTAGCCCGGGATCGAACCCAATAATCTCTTGGTGCTAAACATAAACGCAACCACTGAGCTATACCGCTGGTTATATGTACATACATACAACCTTCTCAAACCAGAGCCGCCTAATCAAATAATAAATAAAGCACATTCAAACAACCGTTGCATCTCCGACACATATGTATGTATGTATATGTAGGTACATTCAGACAACCATGCAAATCTCAATGTTGAGAAACGGAGGGGTGCTTACCGTTGATGTTTGTCAAACATTTTAACCTGCGGCGTCTAATTAGATGCGAGGTTAAGGGGAGGGGGTGGAAGGGGGAGTGACAGGGATGAGGAGGTCGAGTATAAAGCGGGGCTCCGGTAATTTACGTTTAACCGCTCGGATTCCGCACCTACGTGTTTATGCGTTAACTACACCGTTATAATTGAGCAATATCCCGAAAGCTTAGGTTAATGTGCATTTAAGGGCGGGCCGGCCGATGTGTTTACACGAATACATTATACCCAGTGGGTGGGTGTACACACCTAGTATCCAGCAACAAAGCGCGTCCCGGGAAAACTTAAAATAGTGCCCCTCTCCGTTTTCCGGTTGGTGGAAAAGTCTCGTTAAGGCCTACGCGCGGTGTAAGCGCGCACGTTTATGAACCCATTATTGTGATGTGCCTTTGCAAAAATTCGCGTCGAGTTTTATCTCGGGGAAGGGATGTCGGTACTGGTGGCAGCGATTAGTGGCAGTCTGGCGGACTTGCGGGCTAATTGTCTTCCTAGAATTCCTGAAGGTTATGGAATATATAAACAGTGCGGATAGTATATGTTGACCTTTGACTTTTAACTTAATCTGCAAGTTTCCGCAGTACGTCACTCATATTTATTTTATTTTTTTACGAGCCTCTTCTTACTTCGTTTTCCATTTTTTTTTACATCTGATTTCGTCCGACGAAATTTGGCTTCTCATCCGATAGTTTTCAAACTTTGCCTTTTTGCTCGATTTGGTCATCAATATTTTATTTAACTTTACATAGATATATAGAAGGAAGGCTTGACAGGAAGAATGCGCCTTCCTGAACAATTAATTACAAACAATGCAGCATTTTATAATTACATAAATCACTGTATTTCGAGGAAGTTGAAGAACACGAAATAACAATTAATTATTTAATTAATTACAGAATTAATCCATTGAAACATCTATGGATTTAGATTTTGTAAATAATTTTTACAAATTATACGCACAATAAATGCTGAAAATTTGCGACAGCAGGAAAGATGATTTTTTGCCAATTTCGAGGAACCGTTTGAATAATGATCAGATAAAATTGACAAAGTCTGATGAGAAACGATCGATTTAGAGTCACAAATATCCCCAAATCTAACCAGCAATATTGCGGATTGAACCCACTGATCACTTGGTACTAAACATACACGCTACCATTAAGCCATACTGCTGGCTTATATGTGGAAATCATGTCCGCCATTATCATAGTGAAAAATAATCGTAATAGACACATTTGAAAACACTCCATTATCTTTCTCAGTGCCGTCTATTGTCCACATTCCCGGATTTATTTACATATTCCGATTATTTCTTTCCTTTTGGCCACCCTCAGATTTTAATTGCTTAAACGTCTATAACTTTTTCTTTTTTCACTCTATATTTTATAATTTTTTTATTCATTTATACCAGGAAGACCTAACAGATAACAGATAGTGCTTTTCTGGCCAGGAACATTGTACATTTTGATACAAGTGTTATTAGAATTATACAAAGTAAACACATATCAATTAACATCCACAGAGACATCTATGTATAGTCGAATTTGTAAATTACAGCATTTTTTTTGGCAATTTTATCTCCTTTTCTATCTCTATTGGTTATCTTAAGTTATTCGCCAATTTGATTATAAGTTAAGTTATAAGTTAGATCATAAGTTATCACTTTAGTAATAGAGATATCCATAATTATTTTACTAGAAATAAGAACAATTTATTTGTAGGTAGAATTGAAAAAAAGAAGCGTCAGGTCTTCTAAGACCGTGGATGCATTCTTGCGAGGTGCCGAGGAGACACTTCTGTGAAGGACAGTGAATATAAATATATATAAAATTTTAGAGTTATGTAATTAGGAATGTATTTTTAAATTAGCTAAATAGCTTAAATTATATAAATAAATAAAAATGCTGCAAAAAAATCTCAATAGATGTCACTGTGGATGTTTGAATGAATTCGAATTTGTATAAATGATAAGGAATATTGATTTTTTTGTATCTGCATAAGTATATTCGTCACTTTGTAGTGATCTGTAAAGGCAAGTGTACATGTTCGATGAAATATATAAATTATGTGAAAATGGGCTTACCCGTATAAAATAAAATAAAATATGTATGTAGGATTTAAACTGTGAAATAAAACGTGGTAAAGGTGGTTAATGAAACTCGTTCAACTGTCGTTCGGTTGTAAGTTACACCCATGCGATGAAATGGTATCGGGTATAACTTTAGTATTGCAATAATATTATATTGCTATGTAAATAAGAAATAATTTAGATCATTATATTGTTAGTTTACTAGTAAGTTCATTTGGTGCAAGTCTACATGCAGGTCTAATTGACTGCTTGTTTCGTTCCATTTTGAACGATGGATTTTGTTCGAAGATATGGTAGATGAGATTGTGAGAGATAATAGGGAGGGTGGGTAGAGGGGAGGGGGTTGGAGAAGTTGTGCAAAATGGGTTTTCCGGTCGAAGCAAGCTGGGGTACGTGCTGAAATCTCGTCGTCTAAAATTGGTAGCCTAAGCTTGTGGCTTATATGTTCGTTGGGGCTTAGAAGTTCGATCGTCGCACAACTGTGTGTGCACAATCAGGCCTCACGTGTCATTATTTTAATGAACCGATCGGAAGCTCGTCATAAGCTCTAAGCTCTAAGCATCCAGTTCTCCCAATCACCACTTAACGCATCGGTGCTTTTCAATAACCGCAACCAGCCACCACCCCCGGCGAAAATTTGACGGGGTTGATCGACCCCTCCTCGCATTTGTCAACCTCTTCGGAATGGTCTAAAACAGTGGTTTTTCATAAAATCTCAAGAGTTTCAATCGAACTATTATTCTTTTGAAATTCTTGGACCTATCATAATGTGCCAGAACTTAGTTGATTGCATTTACTTTCTTCGACTAATGAAAAACTAAAAATAAAAATGACAACCAAAAGTGCGTTGAAGTTCATGTTCCATAAAAGTATTGGCTTTTAAGGAGAAAATGTAGAAAAAATATAGAGTGAAAAAAATTAATATTTATAGGCGTTTAAGCAATTAAAGCTAGATGACGGTAAAAACGGACATTCACCAAGAAAACGCCAAAGTGATCGCAGTAGGCGAACAATGCGATCGAACATTTAGGACGATTGACGTCCGGCATTTATTTGTGGGAGAATTTTAAAACGCGTCTAATACGATATTTTTTCATCATCGTAATGGCGGAGGATACATTTACGTATATTGATGACCAAAATGAGCAATATGGCAAAGTATGAAAACGATCGGATAAGAGGAAATTTTTTTTTTCAGATTGTAATCGTAAGTGAAACATAAAAGAGGTTTTTAAAAATAAATAAACAATCTTATGAAAAAAAAATTGAGATATAAAAATAAACAATCTTATGAAAAAAAAAATTGAGATAAACAAGCTTATAACTTATAACAAACTCTGAGAAGAAACGACCGACATGGTTACAAACCAAGGTCTGGCCAGCAGCAAGCAGTGTGTCTCGAACTCATAACCACTAGTTTTGTCTTGTTTTTTGCCTTTTTAAACTTCCCAGAAAAATCCAACTCAATTTTAATAATTGCCAATCATCAATGCACATCGAAATGTGATCTGCGCAACCCAATGAATATCTCGTCTTTCGTACATGCTTAAATTAAAGCAGTCGCGAATTTCGTCGAGACGTCAAATATCGAAATGCAGCTGCGTCGTTTGCAGCGATTTGTAGCAAGCCCGTTCAAATTATATTTTTAATTCACAGACACATAAAATTACACGCCCGAATTTAGTAAAAATCATGAAAGTGAGTTTAGAGATTGAAACTAATTACAAATCAGTCAAAATCTCAGGATTAAATTCTCTAACGATAACAAAACTTCATCTATTAATACTTTGTATATAACTGAAACGGCGTCTGTAATTCATTTTTGATTGACTGTCGTCAAAGTCATTTCTGATTCGACAAGACGTTTATGATTGAGCGGTCCTTAAATAATATTTTTTTTTATTCAAATAAATAAAATATTTATGAATAAATAAAAAAACAATTAAATATATTTTTTTCATGGTTCGGGGGTATTCTCACTACTAGACTGCATTTCCATTTCCAGTTACTTTTATTATAACCGTGGTAAAACGGAAGGCATCGTCAAAAGTAGAACCGAGCGAAGCCGGGTAGCACCACTAGTAGTTATATATAATCCTAAAATATTTAGGAGTAACGTTTGATAAAAGAATGAGTTGGGCACCTCACATTGAGGGAGCGAAATGTATGGCGATGCGGGGTATATCCTCAATATACCCAATATTTAATCGCCATAATTCTTTATCAACTCAAAATAAAATAAAATTATATATGCTTTACCTGTATGGAATAACGCCTCGAATACAAACATTTCAAAGCTCCAAGTAATACAAAGTAAATTCCTAAAAATAAGTTATAATACACCCATATATACAAACTTGAAAAAACTGCATGCCATAAATAATATTCCGCTTGTTACAGACATTACTAAAAAACTAACCAGTAGATTCTATGACAGAATCACGAATAACCATACTAACACATTTGTGAAGAGTCTCGGTTATTAAAACAGAATGTCTACATAGCCAGCAATTTGGCTTAGTGGTAGCGTATATATTTAGCACCACTGAGGTCAAAGGTTCGAGTTCTCGCCACTGCTGGTTAGATTTGGGGGTTTTGTGACTCCAAATCGATCGTTTCTCTATCAGAGTTTGCCAATTTTATCTGATCATTGCTGAAACGGTTCCTGAAAATTGGTATTAGATCTAATCCTGTTGTCACAAAATCTGCCTGTGTATAATTTGTAATAATTATACACAGTAATCTGAAATCTATAGATATCTCTATAGACATCTCTATAATTTCGTATTTATTATATGTATAAAATTGTATACAAAAAAAAAATCTAAAAAAAATTAATACATAGATGTCTCTATGATTATTATTTCTGATTAATTGTTATATGCTATATATTCTGATTGTATCTGTATATGTATGTATTACTGTATTTCTGATTTCTGATTGTTTATGTATTCTGTATTTCGTTAACGTACATACACCCGTCGCATTGGAGCAAATCTGTAATGGCGAGTGTATATTGATTTGTAACAATAAAATAAAATAATAATAATATACCCCTCAGGTTTTAATATTATGTATTAGATGTATTATGAGCATTTATAAGAATTGTAAATAGGTTTTTGAACTCTTTTTCCTATTATGCTGTACATTAACATTAAAATAATATAATACTATGATTACTAACAAAATTTAATTAAAATTGTAAAATAGAATACGACCAGTAGATCAGTAGCTATTAAAATAGATATATGTAAGATGTATTGTGAAAAAATGTATAATCCAAATGTTCAAATATTAAATATAATTTATACTTTGGAATATATGTATGTACATATGTTCATATTATTCAAGGGATGATTTTGCTTAAATGTGTTGAGAGGGGGATTTCAACAATTGAACAATTGTAGATGCTTTGGGTGCAAAGGTGGCGTATGATTACGACTAGCAAAGAGCAGTGAAATGCACAAAGCCTTGTGGTTCTAACAAAACAGGACAAGAGTGGCCTCTTTGTGGGTGCTATACTCTTTTGACCGATGCTAAACGTGCTTTCAAATGTATGGTGAGCTTTTATTGAATGTTAACTAGCTCTACACACACACACACACATTCAATAAATAAATTTTATTTATTTGTTTATTATTTTTTTACATAGATATATACCAGGAAAGCCAACAGGTTGACCCCAATACGCCTTCCTAGACAATTAATTACAGACATTGCAGTATTTTTACTACACAAATCGCTGTATTTCGAGAGCACGAAATAAACAATGAATTAATTCATGAATCAATCCATAGACACAACTATAGATTTAGACTTGTACATATTTTTTACATATTGTACATAAATCATATTCAGATATTTGTGACATAGCAGGTAGGATAATTTTTGCCAATTTGATGTTGGAACCGTTTCAACGATAAAATCAGATGAATTGGCAAACTCTGATAAGAAAAGATCGACTTGGAGTCACAAATACCTAAGTCTAACTAGCAGTATTTAAGATTTGCACGGGATCGAACCCAGCAACCTCTCGATACTAAACATAAGCGTAACCACCGTGCCATACTGCTGGCTATATGCATGTATTTATAACGAATTGAACTTTAAGTTAAGTGTAGAATGATCCAAAGTGATGAAGTTTGACTTTTTACGTATGGAACTGTTGTTACAAATGGTCCAAAGCTGTGAATGCTAAGTGTTGAAATGTCAGCTAAATTATCTGTAAAACTTTACATTGCTCATGCAATATATGTAGATGTTTCGAAACATTGAATAAATGTATAAAATATTTCATGTCCGTATATGAAAATAAATTTTACATGTTTGAATATTTTCCTTTGCATAATTTACACATAAATCTGTTGAATTTAAATTTGCTTTCTAAGTTTGATTCTATAATATTTCTACTCGTTTATATGTTTTAGTTTATTTTAATATTATAAATAAAAAATCATATTACGAACATAATACAAATTATTATTCAATTGCCATAACATTTACATAAGATTTGCATACTGTTAATATTTTGTGAAAATATACGTTTTTTAATAATATATAATATACATATGTTACAATACATATATACTTTGATATAACCAGCGACGTGGAATAGAGGTTAGCATATTATGCTTTCGAGCAAAGTGATCGCGGGTTTGAGTCCCACTAGAGTCCCGCTGCTGGCCAGATCTTGGTTTGTGACTTCGGGTCGATCGTTTCAAATCAGAGTTTGCCATTTTCTCTGATTTTCATTGAAACGGTTCCTGTAAAATTTGCATCTCCTTTCATATTTCTCTTGCTAATCTTAAATTATTCATAGTCTTGGGGGGGGTCACCAATTTTTTTATAAAAATGCTGCAAAAATTTATCCATATATTTGTCACTGTGGATGTTTGTATGAATTCGCTTTATATAAAATGCCCATGTATTGTATTGTATCTGTATAAGTGCACTCGTCACTTTGGAGCGATCTGTAAAGGCGAGTATTCATGTTCTATGAAATAAAATAAAATATACGTTAAAAATAATATAATAAAGGTAATATTGATAGTAATGTGGGATTTAGTTTTCTAGAATAATTCATGTATGCATTATTAGGTTGGCATGTATAAGTACAATGAATGATGAGGTTGGTAACATGTAATGTGACGGACAGTTCATTGTGACTCTCCGAGTAATAAACAATGCTCTAAACCGGCTAACGAGTGTCATTTGAATTTACCACCTATATCTCCTGATAACCAGATACAAATAAATAAACATGATTTTGGATACGGATTTAAATAAATAACTTTATAATATTTAAACTATTATTTTTCTATTTTAGTAAATTTAATATTCTCTATCATAAAAGTTTAAACCTTAAATATTATTTTATATATTTTGGCAAGTAGAATTTTATTACAGTTTCAATTCATATGAAAGCAATTAAAATTGAATAAAAGCGACAAATTATACGTACGATTAATATTTTAACAAACCATTAATACCCTAAAAATATATTTCATACACACAGTAAAATTTTCCCATTTGCCTCGGACAAACAGTCCAGAAACAAATTGACATTTCAAACTCATACAGATTTATATATTTGCGGACCAGTAGAGTTGTCATACATATATCTCAAAGAGCGTTGAAATTTATCACCTGCATATTTAATATTTTCATCTTTCGAATGGCAAAATTTTGCAAATGTACATTCGTCCGAAAACCACACAATAATATAATAATAGCATGAACGTTGTAGCTGTATTTGCTCGTTGGAGCGGTTCATTCGAGCATTGGAAGTGTCGTTTGGGACTTCCATTTCGTCTCTAACCATTTCAGGGCTTCAATCTAGACTAGTATTGATTCGTCGTGCTGTGGACTCACACACACACACTATCTATTTGAATCAATTTAATAGTAGATATGTACATTGTACTTCTGATTAATTAGTTATTTTATCCATCTTCTACGTGATAATACGTCATGCTCGTCGTTGCTGGAACAGTTAGGACTTTATGTCCCTAATAATTATATGCGTGGTAGACATCACCATTTAATGGACGTACCTCCTGCCCGCACAGATCTTTATCGAATGGCTCTTATTCCAAGAGCTATCTGATTACTCAATGAAATCGTTGCTTCTGAGCCTGAATGCGATGTTTTCCAGCTCAGTAAACGTAGGTTATCGGAGATTATTTTAACCTATTTGGCGGATAGCATGCGCTCATCATTATTTTCATAATTGAATGTGATGTATGAGTGGACTTTTGATCTTATCTCATCAATTTGGGTCTCGCAGGGATGTTCTGCATTTGCGGCTGGTTTTATATATTGGTGCTGGCAATAGGTGCAGGACATTCCCTACTATGTATTTTACTATAGGTATTTGATCTGCTATTATTATAATGCTATTGTTTTTATTACTAGCCTCTTCTTACTTCACTTTCATTTTTTTAGTCTGACGAAATTTGGGTTCTTATCGTTTCAAACTTTGCCATTTTTCTCGGTTTGGTCATCAATATATGTATGTGGAAATGAAGTCCGCCATTACAATGGTTAAAAACAATCGTAATAAACACGTTTGAAAATACTGCATCATCTTTCTCGGCGACGTCTATTGTCCACATTACCGCATTTGTCCACATTATTACGATCGTTTTTTCCCTTTTCGCCACCCTCGCACTATGTCAGATTTTAATTGTTTAAACACCTATAACCTTTTCTCTTTTCACTCTATATTTTTTGATGATTATTTAATAATTCATTTTTGTCGGTATTTTTTTTTCTTCTATATTATATTTTCCGCTGCTCTACAAATGATTGAAAAACATGTGGCCGCATGATTATTTCACTGCATGGTCATTTCATACTTTTGTCTCGGCTTTTGCCATTTTAAACTTGCCAGAAAGATCCAACTCAATTTTAAGAATTGCCAATCATCAATGTATATCGAAATGTCATATGTATATAGGATCCGGATGTGAAGGATTCCAAGTGAAACGCAGATTAAGTCAGAACTATGTATTTATTGTACATGCTTCGGGCTTGCTCTCCAACAAGTGACACACACTTTATCCCAGCTTGACCAACCATACCTACGGCTCGTTTAAAAATCATTCCTACATTTCGGTCATTCCTGACTGTCATTCGCCCTCGGATGACATTCTTAGTCTTTTATATTTTTACAGCATATCATCTCACATTCTTTTACATTTCATCTTCTACTCTATACAATGTATCATCTTACATTCTTTTAAAACATTTCCTCTATCATCCTCAACAATGTTTCATCTCACATTCTTTTAAAACATTTCCTCTATCATCCTCAACAATGTTTCATCTTCCATTCCATAAAATCATCTTATATTCTTCTAAACATGCTTTCAATTGTCACAATTACAATTTACATCACAATTACAATCATCACCACAATTACAATCATCACCACAATTACAATCATCATCACAACTACATTTCAATACACTTATACATCAATCATTTACAATTTACATAACAATTACAATTATAACAAATTAATCGTTACACATTTCACTACAAATCAATTTTTACATTTAAACACAATTCAATCTTCAATAAAGTTACACATAAATCATCACAATTAAAGTTACACATAAGTCATCACAATTACAATTTAAAATTATTTCAAGCAATACAAAACAGAAAGGTATCACAATTACAATTTAAAATTATTACAAGCAATACAAAACATTAGAATCAATACCTTTACAATGACAAGTTAAATCTTTACATTGGAAACAATCACATTTTAAAACATTACTAGAATTAGCAATAAAACATTAAAATCAATACCTTTACAATGACAAAAGTTAAATCTTTACATCGGAAACAATCACATTTTAAAACATTACTAGAATTACATTTCAATACAGTTATCTTATATTCTTCTAAGCATGTAACCAAATTAAAACATGATTCAATATACAAAGCACTTCCCAAAAAATACTAGAATAAGCAATAAAACATTACACTTTTTAATCATCAAATTACAAGTAAGGCTTAACTAAAAACCCTCCAGATATTTCACTTATTCTCTAATTCACAAACGCACACTTCACTTCCATCGGTACAACTTAAATACTATCCAATGCCAGCGGCGATTCTCCGTGACCATCCGATGAATCTGCCGTCACCCCACAGATTTTCTGCTAGTAATTTACCATAAATGAAGTCAACACATATTGGTTCTGGCTCACTGATACATCCAGTAAGTCTTTTCTCAATCCATGGTTCTATTTTCTTTTCCATTGAATTAACATCAATCCGACTACGACCGAGCTTGAAACTGATACAGTGTCTTTTGGTGTTGAAATTTTGACTGGGTCCCTTAATCCTTCTTGTGATTTAGCCATATCTTTCTCTTTGTCTTTATGTTTCTCCTTTTCTTTATTCTCATCTTCAGAATTCTTCAAATGACTATAATCCTTAGATCCTTTTTTAAATTTATCATCGGGTGGTTCATCTGTATTTGAAAATGATATGTCTCCGTAATCCAAAAGTCTTTTTCTGTGCAAACCATCACTGTTCACACTTACATCGGCCATGTTTACATCTCCATCAGCCATGTTCGCATCGTCCTCTTGTGTTGGAATACTGACTGGTTCTCTTATTTCTTCTTGTAATTTAGTCATATCTTTTTCACTCGTGTCCACACCGTCCTCTTGTGTTGGAATACTGACTGGTTCTCTTATTTCTTCTTGTAATTTAGTCATATCTTTTTCACCCGTGTCTAGTCGCACTGAAGAAGCGTCTAAAGTAGTTTGAGACGGCGATGCTGCAGGCTGTGTACCATTTGACATCTTTGGTGTTTCACCGGCCCCACTTGAATCGAAGTCAATGGGCTCTGCTTGAGCAAGCATTTCTCGTTCTTCAAAGACGAGCTCTTCGTCATCCCACTGGAACTCTTCTATCAGCTTCTGCTTAAGGATAGTCCATGATCTAATTATCCCTTCTGAATCCAGGAACATTCTCGCTGTTCCTACGCAATATACTCTCTCGTAGACCAGTTGCTGCAGGGGCGTCCAGTGGAAGAACTTCGCAAATTCTTCCATGTGCTCAATCCGCTGGCTGATTGGCACACCGCCGATCCCCTTAAACCGTGGCGCGTAAGTCTCGAATTTGTCTCTGTCAAAATATGGCACTTCGTCTTCTTCTTCCTCTTCATCCTCGTCGTCATCATCTTCGTCTAAGTCCGCGAACCTCTGCATCTCCACGACAGTTAGCCGACGTACAACTGACGCTGACAATGGCGTTATCGTCTTGGATATCATCATTGTTGTGTGGCGTGTTCGCTGTCGTGACGTCACCCACGTCACGGGCTTCGCCTTTATGCTCGTACGCGTTCTCGTCATCGCGCGCGCGTCCTTAACCTCAACTGTCAAAACTCCGCGTCGTCGTCTGACCGCACCTGGCTGTCACTGGAATGTTTTCGGGCATCCCGGACAAAGCCCCCAAATATAGGATCCGGATGTGAAGGATTCCAAGTGAAACGCAGATTAAGTCAGAACTATGTATTTATTGTACATGCTTCGGGCTTGCTCTCCAACAAGTGACCATAACAACACGCATCCGGTCTCTCCCATGCATACCACACACACTTTATCCCAGCTTGACCAACCATACCTACGGCTCGTTTAAAAATCATTCCTACATGTATAACCTTATTAATATCTCGTCATTCGTACAAGCTGAAATTCAAACAGTCAAAATTCGACTATTGTGGTGCATTGCGGATTCCTGTACCCGCCACAATGGTCCAAAATTAAATAAATATAGTTATAGCGATTTCGGCGAGCTACGGCATAAATCAAGGAAGGTATCATATAGTGCTTCGGCGAGCTCCGTCAAGAATCATGGGAGGTAGTAATTGGGTGAGTTTCGGCGAGCTCCGGCAGAGGTCAACGGAGTCCTGCGTTTTTTCAAAAAAAGACATCCACTCAACTTGAGCTTTTTGAAACTTTTGAATTCTAAACCAAGATGGAGTACTCTTTTACGATCCTGCCAGTTTTCCGCGAGGATTTGCCAAATCGGGGGAATGAGCTTAAAAGCCTCCCTGTTGAGATCGTCTGCCTTTTATTCAGGTAATTATCGGTCTTTTATGTTTATTTTTTTAATATTTGTTTATATACTATTTGTAATTCTTTTTCTAATCTATGTCTTTCTTTTTGTTACAGGATGCTTGATGGACGATCATTATACACCGCTTCGACTGTTGACTCGTACTTTGCTGAAGTCATCAAAGGCGATCGCATACTCCGAAGAAGATTGAGAATACACGTCAAGACTGCAAAACTTGATCCATTAAACGTCAAACGCCTAGAAACTACAAACGGGAAAAGGAAGAGGAAAATTGATGACGTCAGCAAAATGACAAATTTTTCCGGAAAGACTTTTGGAGCAAACGGAATACAAGGACGATCATTAAAACGAAAGAGATTAGATGATGAAATTTACAATGTAAACAAAAAAATTAAACTGTATCAATTTTGACCATTCAATAAATTGCTTGATATATTATATACATATATGATTTTTATTTTTATTGCAATCCATATTTTATATAAAATGAAAAAAAATTAGGTCGTGTCGATAAAAATTTCAGTAACCGATACTAAGTTTCAGTTCGATAGGACTAACGGTGTTCAAAAAATGCCTAAAATACACAGACACACACATTTTTTCTAGATCATGAAAACGTGATCAGTAGTCGATTCTGAGTTCACAAAACTTCATCTATTGTTACTACGTACATAGATAAAGTAAATATACACACACATTTAAAGTAATTGAAGAATTTTCTTCTAAGAAGGTATATACCATAACTTTCAAAATTTTGAATTTAAATTTTAAACAAACCTCTGATATTGACTTTAATTTTTTACCGGAGCTAAATTTAAAACGGGTGTTTTGTTTAAAACGATTCTGTCGTTTTCGCACGGCGAACTCGTATACTGTGTACATATATCGTATGTACACATACGCGCGAGTTATGGGGTGCGACACACCCCCGTTATATCACGGCACTTATTCACTACAGATGTTTCAAACATCTTCTTTGTAGGGATGATAAACGAGCCCTACACGAGTTTACGGTGTAAGAATAAAGTGCAAACCTGTGCGACCCGCACGCCGTTTTAAAATATGATGAATTGTCGGGGAGAGAAACTTTACGTTTTTCCCCACTCGGGAGCGAGATCGTGTAAACTCACCTTTACGTAGGCGTTATTATGATATTTTCTAGCAAATATTTGTAAGGACGTCAGGTGTCGTATTGTGAATAGTGTAATTAGTCGTTTGACTTGGAGAATATTTTTATTTACACAGAAACATAGCTTGGTGGTGAGCTTATAAAGCTATCGTCTGATGAATTTAATCCCTGCCCCGGTGCTGCTGGGGATATAATGGATAAAGGTGACTCCAGGTCTATCGATAAAATTAATATTAATAATAATAATTTATACAAAGTACATTTTTTTTTTTATTTAAATCGAACATGTATAATACATTTGCCTTTACAGATCGCTCAAATGAGATGAGTGTACTAATACAGATACAATACAATATTTATTTATTTATTAACTACAATGACATCTATGGAGAGAATTTTGTAGCATTTCATTATAGGAATTGGCGAACCTCAAGACGCTGAATAGCTTGAGATTTGTTAGAGAGAGGCAAAGAACAGCACGGGCACGTTCTTGGTCTCCTATGGTGAAAAATAATGTCTCACACCAGAGGCTTTTTTTCGACACACTTATCCTACATTTCTTTAAATATGAGAATCACAGTTATTTTATTTTTATTTTATTTTTTTATTTAAATTGAACATGTACAGTCATCTTTACATATCGCTCAAAAGCGACGAGTGTACTAATAAAGATACAATACAATAATAAAATTAATGCAAACATTTTATACAATACGAATTCAGACAAACATCATCCACAATGCCAACTATAGAGAAATTTTTGCAGCATTTTATTATACAAATTGGCGAACCTCAAATCGCTGAATAACTTGAGGATTGCAAGATAAATTGTAAATGAGATGCCAATTTACAAAAAACGTTTCAAAATTTTTGGAGAAGGTAACAGCTCACCCACTGCCAATAAATAGCCTTGTTTGTTTGACTTTCCACCCCCCACTCCTTTTGTCAGATTTTATTTGTTTAAACGCCTACATCTTTATAATTTTTACACTATATCTAATAAAATTTGCATTATATGTAGGCTCTCATTTTCTCTCATATATATTTTTACTTCACTAATAATTTTAAAGATTCTATGCACATATGTATGTACATATATGCATTATTAAAACATAACAAAATGATCTCATTATTTTCATAATCGTTCTCAAACTGTAGGAAAGTTTCTTAATTAGACACTTCATAGTAGCGTGTATTAAAACTGGTCAAACTCGCATTCACAAAGAAAACTTGAAATTATGAACTTAGGTATATAAATGTTATAATATTAATAAGAAGAGGTATGTAAAAAAGAAACAAAAATCCTAAATGTTCAACTGTAATAGAACCATTATAAGATGTCATACATATTGAACATTATGATTAAAGTTTCTTATGATATGGAACGTTTTTCAACTTAAGTTGTTTCTAAATTTTAAAAAATCGCTGTTTTTACAAACCTCCTTTTAGCTTCACTTACGAAAAAATTTGCCTCTTATCCGATCGTTTTCATACTTTGCCATATTGCTCATTTTGGTCATCAATATAAGTAAATTGATCCTCCGCCATTACGATGGTGCAAACATATCGCCTTAGACGCGTTTGAAACTTCTCCCACGAAAAAGTGCCTGACGTTTATCCAGCGTTTGTTTAGACTCTTTTCACTTTTCGCCATGTCAGATTTAAATTGTTTAAACGTCTATGACTTTTTCTTTTTTCCACTCTATATTTTATAAAATTTGCTTCATAGGTTCTCATTATTGATGTGTATTTAACCCAGTGCTATTCAAACTTTTTCGTGTCGCGGACTAGTAAATACTGCTTGGTACTATCCCTTTTTATTTTATTTTATTTATCATCATCGTCATCATTCAAAGTCATTTGCTATATAATGCTAAATGGAAATAAATTTTCAACCTGCCAAATTTCCGTTCGACCAAGCGTCCGTTGGCTTAACGTCCGTCGGCCAAGTGTCCATTCAGCCAAAAGTCCGCGCAAAATTTATAAATACAATCATTTTATTTATGTATATACATATGTTATTTTAGCTATAATTAATAACTTAACTCTAAAATTTTATATATACATTTATATGCACTGTCCTTCACAGAGGTGTCTCCTTGCACCTCGCAAGAATGCATCCACCGTCTTTAAAATAAATCTATCTTGTCGAATTAAATTTCATTAATTGTATCATAATGACATTCCAAGGAAGGGAAAGCTTTGTAGGCAATAGACGGAACAAGAGAGTGCAATTGAAAACATATTGTGTTCTCGTGCATGTGCATGTGCATGCACCGGGGCAGGCCATTAAGCCGGCTTCCGGCAGTTAACACTGCACTTCTAATGTCGGAAGGCTTTCGAGGAATTAGCGGCTTAGTGTACTAGCACTGGGGCGTTATTAATTTATCAAAAGTAACGACGAGCGATGCTGAAATAAACAGCTTCAATATGGATAAGCTCAACGATTGCCGTCACTTAAATATATCCAATCAAACTAATATCATTTTGTACACACGTATATTTTTCGTAATAATTTTTAATGTGTATATAATTTCACAATAAATGGTGCAAATCTGCAAATTCAACTAATTGAATGCAAATTGCACATGTGGATGCAAATTCCGGTTGTTAAATACGTTTGCATTGAAATAATATTGCTAATTGATTTAAAAGGAATTTCCATTTAGGTACTGAATTAAATATTTGCGTGGTTGAATTTAACCAAAGTAGTCCTTGATGCGATTTATAATTATTTAAAAGGTTGTTTGAGTTATGTTTAAATTAACTAAATATAATTATTTAGTATTTTTATAATCATTACAGTAGGCTTCGATCTCTTTTAGGTGGTCCATACTGAAAAATGTATAATTTACTATATTTTTTTTTCAATTAATCATGCACACTCGCCTAACAGATTGCTTCAAAGCGGCGAGTGTGCTATACAGATTAAGACTCGATAAATTATATATTACATATATTAAATACATAATTATTACATACATACACATGTAAACCGAAACAACACCTGACATCTATAGGCAGACATTACAAACATCATAAAAAATACGATAAATAACATTTTTCATGTAACAATACGAATCTTTAAATTCAATAATCATCCACGGAGACATTTATGAAGAGAAATCTGTCGAAACCTGACACATAACAATAACTCAACGTTTGCAATAGAAAATTGGATAGGAAAAGCTAATTTTACAGGAACCATTTCAATGAAAATCAGAAAAATTCTGATAAAAAACGATCGACCTCGACAAACCAAGGTCTGACCAACAACGAATCTTAGTGGGAATCGAACCCGTGACAGTTTGCACGAAAGAATACAACACTTTTTTACAGTTTCTCGAGAGTTTTATATAGTATGGGAGTCCTTTAATCTTGGGCTCCGAGAAAAACTCAACTGGGGTCTTAGTTAGTTAGAATATCTTGAGAAATTGAAAATTATGGACTTTCCTTTCCTGGGAGGTGGTAATACGACTTTCCAATGATTTAACATGCTTTAAATGGCGAATTGAATGGAAATCCCATAAGCTCACTACGAGTTTTACTTTTGAAATAACAATTAAAACTTTTTCTCTTACGAAAAATGCGCATTTTCAGCATCAATCCTATTTCGACTCACGGTCGTGGAAAACTCGTATACCTTACCACTTGGACATTGTACATAGGTACGAAATATGCAATTTACCAGTTCGCATTCCCAGGTACCATACCAAAGTGAAATTCAAAAAGCAAAGAGCCCTCTTAAAATGAAATTAGCGATGTTTTCTGTTGTGAACGCTTTGTCTGCGGAGCGAAATTATGGCGCATTGCGGAGCACACTCCTAAGTCCAGCCTCGATATTACATTCTCGCTTAAGTCTACCAAAAACCGACACATAATTCCACACACATACCTGTGGGGGATCGAAAATTGTAAATTTAGTATTTTTAAAACGTACTAAGAGAAAAATTCGCACGACAAAGAACAACCGGCTCTCCCCGGCGAAACGTATTCGTCTCGAGGGGATCATAAACACTAGGTCCATCCTGATTGTTGTTGGTACATAATGCAAAATAAGGGTATATTATCATTTTTTCCAATGAATGAGGTTTCAGTGTGTATTTTCATATGCAATGCTCGTATTTTCATATGCAAATTATCGCGAGAGTTGTAAAACATTAAAAAACATCTGTATAAGCATATGATTTTTTATTTTTGAACGAGTAATCTCTTAAATTCTCGCTGTTGAAATTTATTGTTCGAATTGAGTACCAGGCGTTGTCCAAGCGCATGATTTTGACATAGAAAAGTAATTTTTAAATATAAAGTTCTTCTTAACTAACTAAAACTGAATTTGAAGTATTCTGAAGTCAAATTTGCTAGGTTTTGAATATTCGGATATATGTACATTATTTCATTGAGAACAAATTGGTATTGATGTTTGTGCATTTAATTTATTAAAAAATACATATATTTGTTTCCTCTTGAAGGGACTTATGATAAGGATGGCGAATGAGACCCATTAAACACTTAAACCACGTTTATTTCTCGTTGCGCCGAAACAAACTGTCTTTTAGTTGTGGTGCTATCCATCATACCAAGCCAAACATGCAATTTTGTGGTTTTGATAATAACTATTATAAAAACGACATCGATAATATAATAATGATGCATTTATTCGAACGGACTATTGTGCGAATGGATACTTTTCTGATGGACATTTGGCCTAATTAATTTTATCCCAAATTTGCTCGCAATTTGTAATATAAACCGCTTAAACATGGCCAATCTAATAGTAAACATTTTCTTAAATTTATTTGAATACTTTTATTTTATCTAAATTTATTTGAATATTCATTTGTTTTTTTATTAAATTGAACGTCACGGACTCTACGAATCAAACAAACAAAAGACATACATACAAATTATCTTTCGAAATTATATATTAAATGATAAGCAAAACGAGCTCATATCTCAAGTAAAAAAATGACTAATTTCGTATATCTGTCAAAAACGGACAAATTTTTTATATATGTATATGTTATTTATGATGAGAATTTTATGATGTATGTATGTAAGTACATTTAACCAGCATAATAGACTAGTGGTTAGAATATAATGCTTTAGAACAAAGTGATCACTTTGTTCGAAAGCATTCACGGGTTCAAATCCCACCGGTTGCTGCTGGCCAGACCTTGGATATGTGACTCCAGGTCGATCATTTCCTATCACAGTTGGCCAATTTATCTGATTTTAATTGTAACCGTTCCAACAAATTGGCAACCTCACCAATTTTCTTGCACTCACGTGTTTTCATCATCTCGAATTTCGCTGAATTTAAAAAAAATGCTGCAAATTTGACCATAGACGTCTCTGTAGATATTAATTGGTATTTGCTTTGTATCTTTAATAATTGGTACAATGCTTGACTATAGATATAGATGCATATCTGTAAAAAAAAAGTTTTATATTTTATGTACATACATACATATGTATGTTGATTTGGTTACAAGAAGCACAGTATTTTTAATATCATAAACATAATCGAAAATAAAAATCTCATAAAACGTACATTACTATAAAATATTAAAAAAAAAAATAAAAATCGTTTATTCTAAATACGTATAAAACGAAGTAAACACTCCAAAAAAACCTAATCAAGAATCCAATCAAGCTTTACACGAAACAATTTCCACCAAACGTGTTCCACATTCAAAACTCATAAATCGCGCCTCTACAACTACATAAATAAATAAAGTAAAAATAAAAATACTAAAACTCCTTCACAGCCATACATACATATACGTAATAAGACGTCCGATATAACATGAACGTGTTCGTCAAGTTCGTCACACACCTACAGAAAGCTGGAGGTGCAAAAGCACTCAAGATCCACACACGTCCTTGGCGGTTCAATTAAGCCCGATCAACCCCTTGAACACCCACCCTTCACTTTATATATGATTTATGACCATCGGTACAGACCAGACGGGATGTAGTGAGCGTGTACCGAGATCAAGTGGTCAGCTCGCGTTTCGGGACCCTTGCTGGAGTGAGGGTCCTAACGGGTTACACGACACTGAAAGTGCCGGTAGAGAGCTTGACGCTCGTTTATCATCGTGTGTATACCCAAGCCAGGGTCGTGTTACGGCCAGATAACGGGTTAGACGCACCTGACAATCAACACATTAACCTACCCCACCCTTCGCTCCATATTAGGCTATTAACTCTTGTTATAATTTTCATTCGTATACATATGTACATATGTATGTATATGGAAGTAGATGTATGTATATATAGGGTTGTCAGTCAAGTCAAATCGGGACACCCCCCCCTCAAAAAAATCAGATCCTTGATTTTTCTATAGATATATATTAAATCGAAGTGATAATATTTAGAATTTCTATAATTGATTTTTTTAATATACATATGTATATGAAAAGTGCTTACAATTACAATGAAGAAACCAAATATAGATTTCACTGAGAGGATTAGTGAAAAAATCTTATAATAGGTTCTTCCTGTAATGCCCTAATGGTCAAAAAAAAAACGTTAAATAAATAATGGCGCATCTAATATATAATTTGGAAAGAGACTTTGTATGTATGTATGTATGTATATATCCTTCGTTCGTCGTCCGTAGATCGGTGACGTCATCGAACACGTGATTCGATTTATTTTTTTTTCGATCCATAGGCGCCGATTTGATTAGTTTCATGGGGCCCCGCCAGGGGCGCCACAAGGAGCGCAGCCCCATGGGGCCCCGAAGGGGGCGCAGCTTTATGAGGCCCCATGGGGCACAGCCCCATGGGGCCTCAAAGGGGGCGTAGCTTTATGGGGCGTAGCCTTATGGGGCGCAGCCTTATGGGGCGCAGCCTTATGGAGCTCAGCCGCATGGGGCCCCGAAGGGGGCGCAGCCTTATGGGGCGAAGCCCTAAAGGGCAATTAATCATGGGGGCGTGGAGGGGCGAAGCCCTAAAAGGCATTAAGTAAGGGGGGCGTAGCTCTAGACGGCAATTAATCATGGGGACATGGAGGGGCGAAGCCCTAAAAGGCAACTGATCATGGGGGCGAAGCCCTAGACGGCATTTAATGGCACAACGGGCCACACCGAAGGAATCGCGGGGCACTTCAACCGTACCTTTCGGGGACGCCACTACAGCGAATGGCAGTCGACATTCTGGGTCCACTCCCGGCCACCGAACGAGGAAACCGATACATACTGGTGGCTATGGACTACTTCACGAAGTGGCTGGAAGCGATTCCACTACCGAACCAGGAGGCAGAGACCGTAGCAGACGCCCTGGTAGAACAAGTGTTCACGCGGCTAGGCGTCCCGAACGAGCTGCACTCTGACCAGGGACGAAACTTCGAGTCGAAGTTGTTCCGTCAGGCACTGGACCGGCTGGGCGTACACAAAACGAGAACAACACCATACCGACCTCAGTCCGATGGAATGGTCGAGCGACTCAATCGAACCATGCGGGCGCACTTGACGAAGTTCGTCAACGACGAGCAGGACGACTGGGACACGCTGGTTCCGCACTTCCTCATGGCATATAGAGCGGCCCAACACGATGCGACAGGAGCATCACCAGCAGCCATGATGTACGGACGAGAACTGCGCATGCCGGCGGACCTAATATATGGGGGCCCTCCACCAGACAGCGAACCTCAGGATCCACACAGATATACCACGAAGTTGACCGAAGACATGGCCAAGGTACATCGGTTCGCCAGAGCCCACCTCCGGATGCAGAATAGCCGTATGAAGACGCGATACGACGTCCGCAGAACCGAACCGGCGTACGAAACAGGTGACCGAGTATGGCTGTACAACCCTGCCAAGACTCCAGGGCTTTCACCAAAGCTGCAATCGCTGTGGGAAGGACCGTACACCATAGTGACCAAACTTAGTGACGTAGTTTATAGGATACGCAGGGAATTTGACGGCTCAAACCGATTAATGGTGGTGCACCTGGATAGACTCGCAAGGTATAAGGCCGTCGAATATTGACTGTAATTATGTGTAACTGATTTGAAATTGTAATTAATTGGAGGGAGCCGTTTTGTTCTTGTAATTGTTTCCGTAATCTTAACTGTAGTTATAACTATGTGCAACTGTAATTGTATGTAACTGTTTTTTAATTGTTTTAAGTGTAACTTTAAATTAATGGGTCGATCGGGACGATCTCTCTTAAGAATGGGGTTATGTAACGTTACATAGAGAGACGCCCCGTAGACCGGTGACGTCTTGGTGACGCCGACCAATGGTGGAGTCGGGCGTTGCGGCCAATGGCTGCACCCGACTCCTTGACCAATGACTATACATGTTTACGTGTCATAACGTGTATGCGCTGAGCGCTGAATATTTATAAGTATGGTGCGCTCTCGAACGGTGGCATTCGGATCCTGACCTCCACCGGACGAGCAGCAATAAAGACTTGGAACCTGCCTGCGTGTTTTCTTGTACCTCGACCTGACTCCACTTACCTTTGAATACTCTTCAATATCATGCGAACTTTGGTAACTAAGAAAAACCAAATATGTAAAAAAAGAATAAAAAGAAAAAAAAACAATATTCGAAGGATTAAAAAACATAAAAAAGTAGAAAATTGAACTGAATCCCAGAAAGATGCAAAAAATCATGGAATATAAAAATATGTAAATAAGAAAACATGCCGAATGTTAAGAATACCACAGTAATGATATTTTGAAAATTTCATGGACTCCGTCGACCTCTGCCTGGGCTCGCCGAAACTAACCCTGTAAAAAAAAAAGAAAAAAAGTGAGCACAATAATGAAAACCTAAATGGGGTACTTTTGTAAGTACCACCAGTTGCAAAAACGAGTGAAAACAAAAATATTACCTCAGTACGTAGGTGACGATGTCGGCCGAACTGGTCGTGACGGTAGGCAAACTGCCGCAGTCGGAGTCGGGCACGTCTCTGGAGAAGACTGGCAGGTATGAAAAAAAAATACTCCATCTCGATCTCGCAGTTTTCGAATATAAATTTCAGAAAGCTTCCAAAAGGCAGAGAGGGAGAGAGAGATGTAGCGCAATGATATTTGAATAAAAATCGTGGACTCCGTCGACTTCTGCCGGGGCTCGCCGAAACTTACTCTCACGCAGCTCGACGGAGCGCGCCGAAGCGCACCGGGTGTGAGCCGTGACACTTCGTGGCGGACTTTCGGTTGAAGTCTATATTGAGGCCATTGCACGTGTCACTATGCATTTCACCGCCACCGTGAGAGTTGGCCTGGCTAACATCCCCGTGGAACACCCTCGATTTACGAGCCGACGAGCGGCGTTTATTTTACAATGAGTGTTGGATTGCGAAGCGGTTATGTTTGTGTATGGTCTACTGGAGGTTTGCACGAGTGTGCTCATTAATTCGAAATGAGTAATTGGCGATTGGGTGATGGTATGCTCTAGGTGAGTCGAGCTTGAGAGTTCAATGTTGAAATTAATTAGTGGAATCTCATTGAGGGTGTCTGTGTGATTGTGTTTGTGTGTGTGTGTGTGTGTGTGTGTGTGTCTGTGTTTTTTAAGATCAGGGGAGGCGAAGGAAAAGTGATAGGAGTTTTTCAATTGAAATACTAGAAAGTTTGTTATTATACAAAGCTTTAATTGTTAGTCATAATTTATATGTACAGCTATTTACAGACATGTCGATTTAACAGGGGAATATGATGATGGTCTAGTTTTGGTCGTCAAAATATGTGTGTAAATAGGTGGCATATTCGGTCCTACGGATGACCTGTTGGATCTCTTGAAAAGACATTTCGTTTCTCTCGCCCATGCGTTTCAGCCTCCGTCGTCTGAGTTTGGGAGTAGAGGTGATCGGGCGAATCGGTGGTGTTGATTTGGTGTTGTCGCATACTTCGGATTTCTGGGCTTCGGCGCATGCTATCACCGCGTGTGGGTTGACGGTTGGAATGACGTGTAGTATCGAATCATCAGTCGGCCTGTAGCAAAAAAAAAAAAAAAAAAAATGAGCACAAAAATGAAAACCCAAATGGGGTACTTTTGTAAGTACTACCAGTTGCAAAAACGAGTAAAAACAAAAATATTACCTCAGTACGTAGGTGACGATGTCGGCCGAACTGGTAGTGACGGTAGTCACACTGCCGCAGTCGGAGTCGGGAACGTGTCTGGAGAAGACTGGTAGGTATGAAAAAAAATACTCCATCTCGATCTCGCAGTTTTCGAATATAAATTTCAGAAAGGCAGGGATGGAGGGAGAGATGTAGCGCAATGACATTTGGATAAAAAACGTGGACTCCGTCGACCTCTGCCGGGGCTCGCCGAAACTTACCCTCACGCAGCTCGACGGAGCGCGCCGAAGCGCACCGGGTGTGAGCCGTGACACTTCGTGGCGGACTTTCGGTTGAAGTCTATATTGAGGCTATTGCACGTGTCACTATGCATTTCACCGCCACCGTGAGAGTGGGCCTGGCTAACATCCCCGTGGAACACCCTCGATTGACGAGCCGACGAGCGGCGTTTATTTTACAATGAGTGTTGGATTGCGAAGCGGTTATGTTTGTGTATGGTCTACTGGAGGTTTGCACGAGTGTGCTCATTAATTCGAAATGAGTAATTGGCGATTGGGTGATGGTATGCTCTAGGTGAGTCGAGCTTGAGAGTTCAATGTTGAAATTAATTAGTGGAATCTCATTGAGGGTGTCTGTGTGATTGTGTTTGTGTGTGTGTGTGTGTGTGTGTGTGTGTGTGTGTCTGTGTTTTTTAAGATCAGGGGAGGCGAAGGAAAAGTGATAGGAGTTTTTCAATTGAAATACTAGATAGTTTGTTATTATACAAAGCTTTAATTGTTAGTCATAATTTATATGTACAGCTATTTACAGACATGTCGATTTAACAGGGGAATATGATGATGGTCTAGTTTTGGTCGTCAAAATATGTGTGTAAATAGGTGGCATATTCGGTCCTACGGATGACCTGTTGGATCTCTTGAATAGTCATTTCGTTTCTCTCGCCCATGCGTTTCAGCCTCCGTCGTCTGAGTTTGGGAGTAGAGGTGATCGGGCGAATCGGTGGTGTTGATTTGGTGTTGTCGCATACTTCGGATTTCTGGGCTTCGGCGCATGCTATCACCGCGTGTGGGTTGACGGTTGGAATGACGTGTAGTATCGAATCATCAGTCGGCCTGTAGCATGAAAAAAAAAAAAAATGAGCACAAAAATGAAAACCCAAATGGCGTACTTTTGTAAGTACTACCAGTTGCAAAAACGAGTAAAAACAAAAATATTACCTCAGTACGTAGGTGACGATGTCGGCCGAACTGGTAGTGACGGTAGTCACACTGCCGCAGTCGGAGTCGGGAACGTGTCTGGAGAAGACTGGTAGGTATGAAAAAAAATACTCCATCTCGATCTCGCAGTTTTCGAATATAAATTTCAGAAAGCTTCCAAAAGGCAGAGAGGGAGAGAGAGATGTAGCGCAATGATATTTGAATAAAAATCGTGGCCTCCGTCGACCTCTGCCGGGGCTCGCCGAAACTTACCCTCACGCAGCTCGACGGAGCGCGCCGAAGCGCACCGGGTGTGAGCCGTGACACTTCGTGGCGGACTTTCGGTTGAAGTCTATATTGAGGCCATTGCACGTGTCACTATGCATTTCACCGCCACCGTGAGTGTGGGCCTGGCTAACATCCCCGTGGAACACCCTAGATTGACGAGCCGACGAGCGGCGTTTATTTTACAATGAGTGTTGGATTACGAAGCGGTTATGTTTGTGTATGGTCTACTGGAGGTTCGCACGAGTGTGCACATTAATTCGAAATGAGTAATTGGCGATTGGGTGATGGTATGCTCTAGGTGAGTCGGGCTTGAGAGTTCATTGTTGAAATTAATTAGTGGAATCTCATTGAGTGTGTCTGTGTGATTTTGTGTGTGTGTGTGTTTTTTTTTTAAGATCAGGGGAGGTGAAGGAAGAGGGATAGAAGTTTTTCAATTGAAATTATACTAGATAGTTTGTCATTATACAACGCTTTTATTGATAGTCATAATTTATATGTACAGCTATTAACAGACATATCGATTTAACAGGGGAATATGATGATGGTCTAGTTTTGGTCGTTAAAATATGTGTGTAAATAGGTGGCATATTTGGTCCTACGGATGACCTGTTGGATCTCTTGAATAGTCATTTCGTTTCTCTCGCCCAAGCGTTTCAGCCTCCGTCGTCTGAGTTTGGTAGTAGAGGTGATCGGGCGAATCGGTGGTGTTGATTTGGTGTTGTCGCATACTTCGGATTTCTGGGCTTCGGCGCATGCTATCACCGCGTGTGGGTTGACGGTTGGAATGACGTGTAGTATCGAATCATCAGTCGGCCTGTAGCAAAAAAAAAAAAAAAAAAAAATGAGCACAAAAATGAAAACCCAAATGGGGTACTTTTGTAAGTACTACCAGTTGCAAAAACGAGTAAAAACAAAAATATTACCTCAGTACGTAGGTGACGATGTCGGCCGAACTGGTAGTGACGGTAGTCACACTGCCGCAGTCGGAGTCGGGAACGTGTCTGGAGAAGACTGGTAGGTATGAAAAAAAATACTCCATCTCGATCTCGCAGTTTTCGAATATAAATTTCAGAAAGGCAGGGATGGAGGGAGAGATGTAGCGCAATGACATTTGGATAAAAAACGTGGACTCCGTCGACCTCTGCCGGGGCTCGCCGAAACTTACCCTCACGCAGCTCGACGGAGCGCGCCGAAGCGCACCGGGTGTGAGCCGTGACACTTCGTGGCGGACTTTCGGTTGAAGTCTATATTGAGGCTATTGCACGTGTCACTATGCATTTCACCGCCACCGTGAGAGTGGGCCTGGCTAACATCCCCGTGGAACACCCTCGATTGACGAGCCGACGAGCGGCGTTTATTTTACAATGAGTGTTGGATTGCGAAGCGGTTATGTTTGTGTATGGTCTACTGGAGGTTTGCACGAGTGTGCTCATTAATTCGAAATGAGTAATTGGCGATTGGGTGATGGTATGCTCTAGGTGAGTCGGGCTTGAGAGTTCATTGTTGAAATTAATTAGTGGAATCTCATTGAGTGTGTCTGTGTGATTTTGTGTGTGTGTGTGTTTTTTTTTAAGATCAGGGGAGGTGAAGGAAGAGGGATAGAAGTTTTTCAATTGAAATTATACTAGATAGTTTGTCATTATACAACGCTTTTATTGATAGTCATAATTTATATGTACAGCTATTAACAGACATATCGATTTAACAGGGGAATATGATGATGGTCTAGTTTTGGTCGTTAAAATATGTGTGTAAATAGGTGGCATATTTGGTCCTACGGATGACCTGTTGGATCTCTTGAATAGTCATTTCGTTTCTCTCGCCCAAGCGTTTCAGCCTCCGTCGTCTGAGTTTGGTAGTAGAGGTGATCGGGCGAATCGGTGGTGTTGATTTGGTGTTGTCGCATACTTCGGATTTCTGGGCTTCGGCGCGTGCTATCACCGCGTGCGGGTTGATGGTCGGAATGACGTGTAGTGTCGAATCATCAGTCGGCCTGTAGCAAAAAAAAAGAAAAAAAGTGAGCACAAAAATGAAAACCCAACTGGGGTAATTTTGTTAGTACTACCAGTTGCAAAAACGAGTGAAAAAAAAAATATTACCTCAGTACGTAGGTGACGATGTCGGCCGAACTGGTGCCGACGGTAGGCACACTGCCACAGTTGGAGTCGGGCACGTGTCTGGAGAAGACTGGCAGGTATGAAAAAAAATACTCCATCTCGATCTCGCAGTTTTCGAATATAAATTTCAGAAAGCTTCCAAAAGGCAGAGAGGGAGAGAGAGATGTAGCGCAATGATATTTGAATAAAAATCGTGGACTCCGTCGACCTCTGCCGGGGCTCGCCGAAACTTACCCTCACGCAGCTCGACGGAGCGCGCCGAAGCGCACCGGGTGTGAGCCGTGACACTTCGTGGCGGACTTTTGGTTGAAGTCTATATTGAGGCCATTGCATGTGTCACTATGCATTTCACCGCCACCGTGAGAGTGGGCCAGGCTAACATCCCCGTGGAACACCCTCGATTGACGAGCCGACGAGCGGCGTTTATTTTACAATGAGTGTTGGATTGCGAATCGGTTATGTTTGTGTATGGTCTACTGGAGGTTCGCACGAGTGTGCACATTAATTCGAAATGAGTAATTGGCGATTGAGTGTTGGCATGCTCTAGGTGAGTCGGGCTTGAGAGTTCATTGTTGAAATTAATTAGTGGAATCTAATTGTGTGTGTGTGTGTTTTTGTTTTTTTTAAGTTCAGGGGAGGCGAAGGAAAAGTGATAGGAGTGATAGGAGTGAAAAAGATCACCCGCATTAAATCACCCGCGATGGAGTTTGTCCCGATGTTGTTTCGAGATTTTATTGTATCGTTTAATGAAGTCTTTTTTTTGTTTTTATTTTTTATTCTTCTTTAAGGTCTTCTTACAAATAAGGTTAGTTTTTTTGAGAAGAAAAAAAAACACTTTTTTTGTGTTTTTCAATCTTCTTTCTATTTTCCTATGTCACAAATCAAAAAGACTTGTTTTTGCATCCAATGCCATTACTTTCCATTTTCTGCCCCTTATACTTCTATAAATACAGTATGCCGCGTTATGGGGGGCGGGATCTATCGGGTTACCATCTAATTCTCACCGCATTAATACTTGATTGCGGCACTTGGCCGCGTGTCTTGACTCCGCATTCAATTAACCCGTCAATCCCCTTCCAGTTCTCACACGTTTTCAACACCCTTCTACTTCTTGCTCTTTGTGTTTTAAACAGGTGATATCTTTGATGTACGTTTATAAATAATTTCAACGAATCACTCAATTCGAATATAGATAAAATGGGCCTATAGCTGGATTAGGTGCCATTATTTTGTCATAAAGTATTTTTTAATTTGCGCGCGTAGGTACAGGTGGAAAAGCCTGTTATTCTTGTTCCTCTTGTGTCCTGCTCGAGCAAATTTGTTTCGGTCTCCCAGTAACAATAGATGAAGCTCTGTGATTATTCGAACACGAGATTTTGACTGATTCGAACTCAGAATCGATCACTGAACTCAGAAACGATCACGTTTCCATAGTCCTATATTGCTGTCGGTTCCCTCATCACTGAGGATCGTGACTATGATGTGCGGTCAACCAGCTGCCTCCATTCAGTTCTAAGTTCGGCCAGGCGAAGACTTGCTACCGTGGAAGCGCCCGTCGCTGCAGATACTTGGTCAGTCCAGCGTGCGGGGGATCTGCCTCTGGCTCTTCTGCCTTCGACGCTACCAACCACAACCAACCGCTCCAGGCTCTCCTCACCTCTTCGTGCAATGTGGCCGAAGAACTGCAATATACGTTTCAGGCATATTGTTGACAGTCTATCCTTGATTTTCAATTCTTCAAGAATAGACACATTCGTGCGTTTGTCGGTCCAAGGCACGCGCAGTAGCCGTCTCCAGGACCACATCTCGAAGGCATCGATTCTCCGTCTATCCGCCGCCTTCATGGTCCACGTCTCGACACCATAAAGGCAGACAGAAAAAACGAGACTCTTCACGAGACGGATTTTGACAGCAGTTGTAATGGCTCTATTCTTCCAAATCTTCGTTAGTTGTGACATTGCCGATTTTGCTAATGTAATCCGGCGCCGTATTTCCAATTCGCTGCCGCCGTTGTTAGATATGAGTGACCCCAGATAGACAAAATTATCGACCACATCTAAACCGTTTAAAGCTGAGCTGTTGTTTTGCAGCTGTTGGTGACGGTCAATTATCATAATTTTTGTTTTGGGGCGGTTTATCTGGAGGCCAAGCACATTACTCTCTGTCTCAACACGACGGATCAGTTCGGCCATTTCTTCATGATTATTAGCTATGAGCGTTGTGTCATCCGCATACCGAAGATTGGATAGTTTTTTTCCACCAATGGACACTCCACCCTTCCAACCATCCAGTGCTCTACGCATTATATACTCTCCATATATATTAAATAGGTCTGGAGATAATATACACCCTTGCCTTACTCCACGTTGTACTCGAAAATTTGTCGAGTTTAGCGAATTGATTCGAACTACTGCATTGTTATCATTATACAAGTTATATATTATTTTTACAAGATGCATGGGGACTCCCATGTCCAGTAGAACTTTCCACAGATAGTCCCAGTTCACAAAGTCAAAAGCTTTTTTATAATCTATAAAACAAAGAACGGCTGGAGTTTGAAACTCCCGACATTTTTCAATGAGTTGACGTATATTCAGTATTTGTTCCCTCGTCCCTTTGCCTTTTACAAACCCTGCTTGTTCGTTCGGTATCTGCCATCCAAGGTAACTGCTCAAACGATCTTTAATTATATACAGCACTACTTTACTAGAGTGCGATATTAAGGCTAAGGTCCTGTAATTCTCGCATTTTTTTGTAGATCCTTTCTTGTGTAAGGGAATGAATATTGAATTGACCCAATCTTTCGGCCATACCCCGTTTACCCAGATCTTGTTGCACATATTACATAGCGCCTTTATCGCAGTTTCACCAAGCTCTTTCAGAAGTTCAGCTTGTATACCATCGCTGCCAGGAGACTTTTTACATTTCAGTTTCTTTATGGCATTTACAACTTCAGATGTCAAGATGTCAGGCTCCCTGACATCATCAATTAGGGAAACAATTGAGGTCGACGAACTACCACTGTACAATTCCGAACAGTATTCTTTCCATCGGTTGAGTATCACATCAATATCTGTAAGCGTGTTTCCAAATTGATCATCTATTGTCCAAGTTTTGGGTGAAAATTTTTGAGTGACGATTTTTACTTTGTGAAAAATATCCCTTGCCTGATTCTTTAATGCGTGTTTTTCTATCTCCTCACATATGTCATTTATATATTTGGCTTTATCCCGCCTACAACTCCTTTGAATATCTTTATGTAATATTGCATACCTTTCAAGATATTCTGTCGATGTTATGCCAGTTTGTTTAAGTCTTTTACGTTCTTTTATCTTAACCCAAGTTGAATCAGAGATAAAAGACTTACGATGTTCATTTTGCGGTGTTTGATGTTTTCTGGCATACCGAATAATGAGATCTTTAAAAATTTTCCAAGACTCTTCTACATCTACATTAGGATTTATTTGGAATTCTGCATCTTTTTCTCTGATTACATTGCCAAAATTAATTACATCATCATTGGTGAGTTTAATTGCTTTATTTTGATGTCTTTTAATCATTTTCAATTTCAGTCGAAATTTAGCAACAAGTAAGTTATGGTCCGATCCGCAATCTGCACCTGGATATGTTTTGACGTTATGTATCGATGATTTCCATCTAGAATTTATTAATACATAATCGATTTGGTTGCGGTGACGATCCCCAGGAGATATCCAAGTGTATAATCGCCTAGGATGATGTTGAAACCATGTATTCATAATGGACATTTTATTTTCAATGCAGAAACTTATAAGTTTCTCTCCTCTCTCATTTTGAATACCCAATCCATATTTACCTACTGTGTTATCAATGTTGCTATTATTACCGACTTTGGCATTAAAATCACCAAGAATGATGGTCATTTCTTTGTTTGAGATATTTGACAATGTATCGAGTAGTGAAGCATAGAACGCATTTATTTTAATATCTTCGGCATCTGCAGTAGGAGCATATATTTGAAGGATGTTGAGTTTATACGGATGCGTGTTGAGTTTTAAGTGTATAAGTCTGTCGCTTATGGGGTTGTAGCCAATTAGTGCACTGGTTAATTTAGATGCTAAGATCACCGCGACACCGCTATGTGACGAATCTTGGCTACCAGAAAAATATATCGTATTTCCATTTGAAGTTTTATAATGGCCGTTGTTCTTCCAGTGCGTTTCCGAGATTCCGAGTATATCTAGCCCATGACTGTACATCTCTTTCTCAACAACCAGTGTTTTCCCAGGATTCAGGAGTCCTCTAACGTTCCAAGTACCTATTTTGGATTTGTTCCGTAAAGTTCCAAGTACCTATTTTGGATTTGTTCCATAGTCCTATTGAACTGAAACTTAGTATCGGTGAATTTTTTTCAAATATTTAAATTAACTGTAAATGGTACCTCCCCCTTAATGTGTCCCCCTTTTTATTTTTTTTAATTCAATTATCTCCCAATCCGCTTACTGAATTGGATTGAAATTTTTATAATTGTAATAAAAATTATAAATTTTATTCCCTAATTTTTTACATACCTCCTTTACGTTTCACATGGCTTTCGTGTCAGTCGTCATTTTTATCTCGTATCCGATCGTTTTCATACTTTGCCATATTGCTCATTTTGGTCATCAATACACGTTAATGTATCGTCTGCCATTACGTTGGAGATAAAATATCGTATACAACGCGTTTTAAACACGCGGAAAGTAAATCTCCCTGACGTTTAATAAGCGTTCGTCCCGTATCTTCCAACCTGTTCGCCTTGATATGGCGATATAAGATTTTAATTGTTTAAACGCCTATAATTCACTCTATATTTTATGAAATTTGCTCTATTGGTTCTCGTTATCTCTAATATATAAATATTTATAGTTTTAACTCTCATATGTATATATAAATTTCAAACTGGGCGTCTAGCTTCATGTAATGTAATACACGATATATATTGATTTTTGGCCAAATATGTCAAATCTGACATTTCACGGCTAAAAGTATATCTCTTCACGGAGTTTTATCTGCGAGATAAGTATTCAATAAGAAGTTATGTTGTATCTAATTGTTAATATGATTTACAATAAGCTTACAGACATTTAGTTTTTTACAATAAGCTTACATACATACAATTAGTTCAACAGCTACCCATAACCTCAAATTGCATTGTTTATTTCTCCAACACAAACTTTCTAACCAATACAAGCTTCACATGTACACAGATCAAACAGTGATAGTTTTATTTTTAGTTATCAGCTGATTTAATTTATCTGATTATTGAAAAGTTCATTTCTGTTAATACATAAACTCATTTATGGACAATCATACATTAATAAACTATTCTTAACTGTATGGATTACATTGCAATTTCATTGTTAATATGATTACAACTTCAATTTTATCATTAAAGCAATCTTAGTATTAATAAGCTATTCTAAACGTTCCCGGCATAAGTGAGTATACATATTGCCGGCAGCAACTCATAACATCAAATTTCATTGTTTATTCCTTCATAACAAACTTTCTAACCAATACAAGCTACACATGTACACAGATCAAGCAGTGATAGTTTTATTTTTAGTTATCAGCTGATTTTTTTAAATATTTTTTCTTAAACCGATAGAACGATCCGGCTGTGTGCTGACGTCTTAGAAAGTCGAAAATGTTGTGACCACGATTCTGTCTACACCCGAAAACTTATTAAGCTGAAATTTTTTATTTGTATTTTTTATTTACTAACTAAGAGCTGATAATGTTTTGGTCATAATTCGTAAACCGAAAGTAGTTTTATTTTTAAAAACAATATTTCATTTCTTTATTTTGACCTTTTAAATTATTTTTATTTTCTTGATATATAATGTATATAATGATTTAAGTGATTTTTATTTATAAATTATTATTATTAGTTGTTTGTGTATATACATATATGTATGTTTTGTTTTCGTTATGTCTAATTTCTTTAGTTATTATTTTGTTTATTTTCTTTTCTGTTTTATTTTTGACCATTGTGGAGCATTAGGAATTAAACCTGTAATGCTACAATGGTCCAAACTTTAAATAAATAAATAAAAAAAATTCATACAAAATCCGTAAACCGGAAGTAGAAGTTGATAAGGTTTTGGTCAGAATTCTTAAACTGTAAGTAGTAATTTTTTTAAAAACAATATTTCATTATTTTATTTCGACCTTCTAAATTATTTTTATCTTCTTGATATTTGACGCGTATAATATTGATAGTAATTTTAAGTATTCAAAAAAATTTGATTAAAATCTAACAAGCGGAATTAGAACTTTTGTCTTGCGTAAGTTTTCCTATATGTGCGCTCAATTTGTATCGAAAATGCTTTCATAACCGGTATGTGTGATCGTGTTTGTACGTTTGTTCATCGAATTTTGTTTTATGACATTATTATATTCCTCAAATACATAGATAAAATCATGGGTTGGTCACATCCGAACGCCCGAAAACGCAAATATCGCAAGGCAAAGATCGAAAATCGAAAGATCTTAAGTCGAAAGATAAAAAAGGGTCTCTACCCCCGCCACACATCCACTTAATTTGCGCGAGCAGGATACAACAGAAACAAGAGGAACAGGCTTTTCCTCCCGTATTCTGCGCGCGCACATTAAACAAGGCTGTATGACAAAAAGAGAGATAATTTCATCGCATGCCACTCATATATATTATATATACATAGTACCGTTTACCATGCACCCTTTTTTTTGATCTTTCGACTTAAGATCTTTCGATTTTCGATCTTTCCCTCACGATATTTGCGTTTTCGGGCGTTTTACTTTCGGTCCCGTGAGGGAGACCGGGACTATACACATGTAGCTGGTATCTATTGGCCGCATTCTATTTTTGGAATTCACACATTTTTTTAGTACCTTTAACCTTACTTGTAGTTTTTATAAATAATTTTACTGTTATTTAATTTTTCATAATAATATAAGCCGACCGTTCGTTTGTGAGGTCCCGATTTTGTTCGGATTTCTTTTCTGACATCTCCATCCTTTCCTTTTTATTCAATCATGAATTTGGTTGTTGTCTTTAAAGTAATTTATTTTATCGCGTTTCCCTTAGCAAAAAAACAGTTGGTGATTAAATTGAGTGATTAAACATATGTATGTATCTTAAGTTAGTGGCCCGGTGAAATATCGAAGGGTAAGACACTAGTGTATGATAATATAAGATGTACAGCTTGATATAGTAACGTTCTAGTAATAATCTGTCATGAAATAAAATTTGATTTCCACATATATTGACAATCATAACATATACGTATGTGGAAATCAAATTTTTGTAACGTTCTTGTAATAATCTGTAATATATAGTAACGTTCTAGTAATAATCTGTCATGAAAAATTGATTTCCACATATATTGATGATCAAACCAACCAAAATGGCAAAGTTTGAAAACGATTGGAAGAGTTTGGATAATAACCCAAATTTCGTCAGACGAAAAAATCGAAGGGAGCTAAGAAGAGGCTAGTAAAAATTGTGGTAAATAAATATGATATTGTAGCATATGCGAAAAGTTGCCGCCATTTTAATTGGTTTTCGAGGATTATCTCCAGGCTTAAGTGCAGTTGGCTAACAATGGAGACCCCCAAATTGACTTGGTCAGTAACGGCACTCTCGCTAGAGTTCCCAGAACTGACAGCGCGAAAGCGTGGGACTGCGTGCTGAGACCGTGGGACTGCATATCTGGTACGTGACTATAACAATGTGTAAAAAAACGTGTCGAGGAAGATGCACTGAGCGACCTGCCTTTTATAAGCAGGTACTTGAAAAGGCATTTGATTTACTTATTTATTCACAAATTTGCCATAGTGACTTTACAGATCAACTCCAAGTCGTCACTATGGCTATACATTATTATTGATAGAGTGGAACAAGACAAATTAATCCATGCACTAAACCAAACTGGGATGGATGCAAAGTATATCGCCCTTTTCAAGAACCTATATTGGAACCAATCTGCTGTCATGAAGGTTGAAGACTTGGAAACCGAAAAATTAGAAATTAGTCGAAGGGTACGACAGGGATATTTATTGTCGCCCATGCTCTTCAATCTGTATTCCGAAATGGTGTTCAACCAGACAGTCGATTGTCGAATAGGATTAAGAATAGGCGGCGAATTTATAAATAATATCCATTTCGTTGATGATACGGCACAATATTTACCGAGAGTGCCAAAGACCTACAATAGTTATTGATCGCAATTGATCAACCATGTCAAAAATGGGGTATGTCTATTACTATCACAAAGACAAAATCAATGGTCATATGTGAATGGAATACTTTGGCCACATTATTCGCACACTATTTATTTGGCGCCTTAAGATGGAATACTCTGGCCACATTATTCGTACATTATTTATTTGGCGCCTTAAGATGGAATACTTTGGCCACATTATTCGCGGCCCCAAATATCGCCATCTACAAACAATCATAGAAGGGAAAATATAAGGCAAACAGTGGCTTGGGAGAAAGAAGCTCTTTTGGCTCCGGAACATCAGGTCATGGATGGGACTCGGTCTCGAAAAGTTATTCCGGCTTGCCCATGATAGGGAAGAATTCGCACGGGCCATAAACAATGTCTACCCATGGTAGTTCGCCGGTAAAAGTCGGAATTCTCGACAGGGCGGAGACCGCTAGGTCGGAAAGGAGGCTCGGTCGACCCACTCCTTCCTGTGATTGGCTACTATTTGCGATGCCAATAGTATTGCCGTGCCCTGAATTAACTATATTTTTACCTGATGAAATACTTTGACATATACTGCCAGGTTCGCATATAATTTTGTACGGTTGAAAATATTCCGAGTTCCGGTAAAAGTGGTTCACCAGGATAATTTCGTGGATCCAAATGATAGTGAAATACATACGCAAAATGTGGAAAATATGTGGATGCGTGTGTAAAGAAAGGTGAAGCGTCAATTTGGCATAGCACGTGCCCGTTTTGATTCATATTTAGATGCATTTGTATTGAACCACAAACGAATGCGTGTATATTCCATTCACAATATGTGGAATATTTCCGTACGCTACCCAACCGTCCGAAATTATATGCGAACCAGGCAGTATACGTCGGAGCGATGCGGTGCAAACGATCGAAAAGCACCAGACAGACTGAACCACAGATTAACAACACGTGTACCTTATGCGTGCGCACTGCTCACACTTACACTAAGCGAAATCTACCCAAAGTCCCGACATACCTACTGGACGGACTTGTGTTCCTTACGACCCATTCCCCCTCCACATAATGTAATGCTTGATAAATTGATATGCGCGCACACAATCGGGCAGACACGTTGAAATAGTTCAACGATATACTTCTTCTAAGCGAACAACTCACACCACTGGGTAGTTCCGATGAAGACACGTGAAATCAGTCAATTAATATACTACTCAGTTGAGTAGTGAACTCAATCACGGGAGCCCACTCACATTCGGTAGCCTGCACAAGCACTTCATCAAGCAACAAGGAAAGTGTAACTATTAATTCCAATAAATGTTAAGATAAAGAAAGCGGAGAGATTTTCAATACTTTAAGCCTGAACACAATATTTCATACATTTAAAATGGTCATTCGAACAAATTACAACATCATCCAGATCATTCGGATTGGAAGCCCGAGCACCTACCCTGTATACGTTCTGTGCTGATACTTTAGTTCCGAATTTTTTTTTTATTAAATTATTAAAAACTCGCCAGAAAGATCCAACTCAGTTTTAATAATTACCATTTTAATAATTGCATCTGTGCACATCGAAAGGTTACTCGTTATCTGATGTGCAATTTTTCATTCGTGAAGTCGAGAATGGCGTTTAAAGCAGCAATACAGTTAATCTGTGGTTCAATCTGTCTGGCGCTTTTCGATCGTTTGCACCAAACCCCCGAATAAGGAATCGGGCATTAGAAGAAGAAGAACTTGGGCCATACCAAGGCATTCTGGACGGAGCACTGGCAGTGCGTGAATCTCCTTAATTACCCAATAAATGCTGTGAAGCAACTTCGGCCTTTTATTAGGATGCTCAACCCACCCCTACGCAACAATAGTATAGTGGAAATGTGATTGTTTAGGCAAGTGAGTTTTTTCGGTGATAGACATTGGCCGGAAAAGCATTTGAGATGGTGTGGAAATGCAGCGGCGCTAGTGCAACTGTAGGTGCAACGGAGGGGGCGAAGGAGGTTTCGGAGCCTTGGGGCAGAGGCGCGGGGCGCAGGCGCTGGGGGCGCAAACGACAGCCGTGTATCTGATGTCGGGTAGTTAGCCGTACGCGGCCACCGCGATAACACAGCTGCGACGTTCGTCCGCACGACGCCAAAACGCACGCGCGCGCGAAACAAGTTTCAACAAACGACACAACTTAACGCAACGCAACAACCCATGTAAAACACCGCTCAAATTCATCTCAACGCATGTAAACGTCAATGTCGATTTAAAAAATAATAATTTTCATACTAAAACGTGACATATAAATTTTTCAATAATATTTCGTCCTTGGAGCGTAATGGTGCAAGTCCGCAACAAACTTAAATTACCTATGTACATATATACACCATTAGAACCAAATATTCAAAATTATCTCACATGGTTTTTGCAATAAAATTTATAAAAACTTTGAAAATTTAATTTCAAATAAAGTATTAATTCCTCTCCAAAATCATACGTTGCAATTTTAACCGGAACTACACAAGCAAAAAATAAGTACATAAGTTAAATTTAACAAAAATGAAATAATAAGTATTTTATAGGTTTCGTAGACTTAGTAGAATTGCGCTCTGAGTATGCGATATGAAGTCAATTTAAAATTTTAGAGAAATTCAAGTCGATTTAAAATTTAAATAAATTGAGTTTCTTTAAGAATTTATAAATTTCAATGTGTATTTATAAAAAAAATAGTAATTTAACATTTTGACTTTGTATATACATGTACATATGTATGTACGTATGTAGATTATATATAAATAAATTACTTTTGAATTTTGATTAAGTTATTATAAAGTGCTATTTTTTATTTTTAATAAACATTGGTACAAAAAAAAATTATAAATATTTTAATGTTTATTTAAATATATAAATATTTTAATGTTTATAAAAAAGTAATTTATTAATATATAATCTACATACATATGTACATATATGTATGTTCAAATTACTATTTTTTTATTAAAATTTTATATACTATGTACATATGCATATAAAAATTCTAAATGTTGAATATATTATTATTTTATTTATAAATTGGTGCACATTGAAATTTATAAATTCATAGAGAAACTCAATTTATTTAAAGTTATTAAAATTTCACATAAAATTTGTAATAATAATGATAGCCTAAATTCTATATCATTTATTTTTAATTGTTTGGTTTTTGTAACATATAATATTACTAAAGAAATGAAATATTTTCAAATTTTTAAAAAAGTATTGAAAAAAATTATATTGTAAAATCTTCTCGAGTTTTGTTATTGTGTAAAATGATTTTTACGACGTTTGCGAATTTTCAGGAAGCGGATGTGCTCTCGCTATTATTATTTTACGGTAATTTAGGTAACTTTGAAGCGTTGCGGTAAAATAGTTTGATGGTCTGTTGGCAACGTTTTGACAGGTCTCGTCAAAAACTTTAAAGACGGCTTTCCCGGTCAATTGAGTTTCCCTGTAATTTAAGAGCACTTCACTTTCGACGTTTGTCGAAATCAATCGCTTCCAACCAAATCTGGGCTATATATTACATTTTAAAGTGAAACATTTTAAACAAAACCAAAAGATAGGACGAAGTGTTATTATATTTTGAAACCTGTCTTATGTTCATTCGTGAAGTATTGAAAATCGATAAATAATCGTATCGAAAAATGTGTGATTGAGTTTATATTAATGTAAAATGTTAAAGCTTTCGTTGGCAACAACAGTTGTTGACACAATTTAAAAAAATAATTAGCTTGACGTCATATTTAATTTATTCCGCTGTTTGAGATTGTATCAAAATGGTAATAGTAGAATAACAAATGTGCCTTATATGTATTTGATTTACAAAGAATCCATTATTAAGTGGATTATTATCTGCTAATTAGAAAATTTATAAATATAAAATATTCAAAATATTAAAATATTGGCGCTTAGAGGAAAATTTTGTATTTAATAAAACATAATAATCGCTTTGAAATTAATTTCAATACATTTTATCAATTTCATTTTATCAAATTTTATCTTTTTACTAACTTCTTATACGTTTCACATGGTTTTCGTTTAAGTGGTCATTTTTTTTATATCTTATCTCTTATTCCTACTACGCTTTACATTTTAACATTATAATAATATAATACTATGATTACTAACAAAATTAATTTAAAATTGTAAAATAGAAAATGATCAGTAGATCAGTAGCTATTAAAATAGATATAAGATGTATTGTGAACATAATTAAGTAATAATAAAAAGCATTAAAAAATCAAAATATTAAATATATGAAGATGATTCTAAAATTGATAGTCATTGCAATGCAATACAATTAAATCAGAAAAATATTAGCTCTCTGTTTATGACAGTTGTTAGTAATTTACTAGTTAATTTTAATATGATTCTATGACATATATTTTTCTTATATCTTTATTTGTCATATTTTGTACAAATAAATACATATTTTTTTTGATTATTTTTGAAGTAGTTCAAATTATCAAAATATAATTTTTAATTGTCTTTATTAGTATTGAATGGGTTTTGTATATTGTAAAATAAAATCTCTTAAAGGAATAAATAAATTTATATTAGATATATATGTTTTCAAGGTCTTGCAAAACTACATAAAAAATGAAATAAAACAATAAATAAAACAAATGAATATCGGTGCGAAAAACGACGGTTGTTTTTCCGAACGGGGGAAAAACTTCGTGTGCGAAGCGCGAAAATTTTCGCAATTAATAATAATAATATCCATTAATAAAACTCGGCGACTTAACGAATGATAATAAATACTTCCGCGGAAACAGAAAACTTGAGCTATTAATTATCTCGTATCAAATAAAATGGCAAGATAAACAGGCAAAGTGCACGGCGGCGAGGGATGAGGAAGGAGGGGGGGGGAGGCGCAAGCTGCGAGGGGTGAGGTTTCCAAAGACTGGAAAGGGGTTGGAAAAGTAGCGTTAACAAGTCCGAAGTGGCAAAATAAAACTTTTCGCGTAAAATGTGTATCGTCGTCGTCGTCGTTGCCCGGGATCGTATATTTTACTTATGATCAACGGCCGGCTAATTTTATTTATGGCTTATTTTCACACAACCATCCCCTCTTGAATAATGGACATAAGTTTTAACACCCTCCTCGACGTTTCTCACCCCTTCTTTTGGAAAGGGGGGGGGGGTTGTGTTCGAAATAAACGTAAAAATATACTAGTCGGTATTCCGCTCGCGCTCTGTGAAACTTCAATTTAAAACACATTAAAAGACTTGGCCGAGAATATAATATCTAAACCTAGTTTTATAATTTCAACTTATATTGACTTATCAACTGAGTTTGTGACTGAAACTTTTTTGTAAATGTGTAATGCAAGAATACGAACGAGTTCTATAATGTACATACATACATATGTAACTACTTATAAGGAAAACAGTTTATTCGATTCATTATACATGTAACAAAATACGATTAAAATGAACTAAAGCTAATTTTATAAAGAAAAAAATGTAATAAATTAACTGCTATCTAGATATGTATATGCAAATTCGAAAAAAAAAGATTACTTTGTTTTGTTTTTGGCAATTAACTTTTAAAATAATCTCTAACTATGAAAAAATATTGATTTGTTTCAATCAACAAGGTCAACTTTCTTATTTTCAATTTGTATTTTTACACAAACAAATTAAAATCTTCTTAAAATTATTTGAATTTGCGCAGAACGAACTATAATATATTTTTTTGATTTTTAAATGCTTTTTATTATTACTAAATTATGTTCAGAATACATCTTATATATATATATTTTAATAGCTACTGATCTACTGATCATTTTCTATTTTACAATTTTAATTTAATTTTGTTAGTAATCATATTATTATACTATTCTAATATTAATGTACAGCACGATAAGAAAAGAGCTGAAAAAATGTTTGAACAATATATCTAAATTCATATCAAAATATCTATAAACAGTAAAATATTTAATGCTTAAAAATATAATGTAACTGAAATGATAAGTTCTGATTTTGGTTGAAAACCGTGTTAGATAATAAAAACGATCAATCAATATAAAACAATATAATTATTGATCATTAAATATATTATATGTATATTTATAAATGAAAATACAAATAAAAATATAGTATATTCTTGGTTATCTGGGACATTGGTTAAAAAGCGTGATATGCCCACTACTATTCATTTTACAATTTAGATTTAAAATAAGATATACATATTTCGAATCAGGCTTTTATACGATTGATATGTATTATTAATTAAGAAAATCTGTGAATTATGATTTACAATTTTCTAATTTCAATACAAATTGTCCTATCACGGTTTTTGTCAATCTATACCTAGAACCATTTCTCGATGTTTTATTTATCATATTTTTCATAGTATTGTAAATTTACCATTAATTCACATTTTCTCTTACTTCAATTTCATTGAAATTCTACCCATATAATTCTGATAAATATCTAAAAAAAATTTCCTCCGTGATAAAATGAGTTACTTTATAATTAAATATATATTTATAAGTATGTTTGTATGTGCAAAGCACACAGTATTGTCATTTTCGTATTTTAAGAAGACTTTGTTTTATTCATGAAATATTCATATTCATGAGATTAAATAAAAAATGAAGGATTTGAATAATCGAGATTATACTATTATAAATGAGTTTTCATTTTGATTTGAATTATGTATACTAAAATATTTTATATATTTAAGTTTCGTTTTCAGTTTGAGCTTCCGGTAAGATTATTTTACCTAAAGCACCGAAAAATTTAGTTTGAAATAAAATTCCCATAAATTGAATGTATTCAAATTATATTCTCGGGTTTTACGAATTGAACAATTTATTATTTATGGGAAATATTATGTGATATACAGTACTAAAGAGAAATAGAAACTGTTTTATTCAATTATTAAAATGTAATTACAAAAAGTCTTAAATTCTTAACCTAAAATTATACAGTTATTTGTTTGAATGCTTCATAATTTACGTAATTGAAATCATTCTATATTTTATATAACATCAAATATTCGTGCACACAAAAACATTAATTACAAATGCGCATATGTGAAATGAATTACGACTGAATTTCAAAGTATGCAACAACAATGAAATGTCGCAATTTTCAGTGTGATTTTAATCGAAAAAAAAACAGTAATCATAGAATCAAAATTATTATATGCGAACGAAGAATTGAAAGCCGTGAAAGAAAGAACACGATTTTTTAACCGATTTAACACCTCATAAAGGCGCGGTACTACTATGATTGATCGTTGACATTTTCTTGTTCCGCTCGAGACCGGAAAAATTTAATACGCACTTAAAAACAGGATTTTCTCATTTGAAACGCACATTAAAATTTATGTTTCTTTCCGTAAACATTACGTATAAATTATAGCTCAAATTACCGCGCATAATGTCAGATTGGTATAATAATGTTCCAGGAAAAAAAATTAAGTTTTTAAGTATAAAAATATTGTGTCCGCAGTTGGTGTATCTAACGCCTCGACTATGATCCGCGACGATCCGTTTCAATCGAGATAACGATTCGTTATAAGATCGTTTGGTGAAGGAGATCGTTATGTGGAATACTTTCGAGGCAAATCCTTGATGAGAACAGAAGAAAAAGGAGAAGAGCATGTCGCAGGAAAGAACTAGTGTGTCTCGCGGTCGCCATTTTCCGATAACACTACTTCAAGTGTTGACAATTATTTGCCAAGGTAAGAAATAATTTATATTTTATATTGGACATATTTGAAACATTTTTGAGCTTAATTGAAAAAACCCTTTTTTCATAAACAATTAATTTCTATATTGTATATACATATACATATACATATATAATCCACTATATGTATATAGGTAAATGTTTGTTTGTTTGATATGAATCTACATTTTTTATTTAAAACCATCAAATCTTATGGTACTGTTACTTAAAACATTTTAAAACTTTAAAAAGACGTTCAATTTTTACAAGGCTTTATATATGTTTCACTTCGCTAATGATTCAGACGAAGTTCCTACATTCTTCCGATCGTTTTTAAGCTTTGCCATTTTTCCGTAGTTTGGTCAACGATAGACGTTTAAATCAATTCATCCAATACGATGGTGAAAAATAATCGCAATAGAAACGTTTAAACCTCCCTCACCGAAGTGGGGTATGCAAGTGCCCCAATTTTTACGTCTTTCGTAATAACTACATATGTGGTTTTCAAAGCTATACGCCGTATATTTCTTGTATTTCTAGAATTAACCACAAAAAATATATTTTAATAGATTTCTTATGATTTTCAAAAGAGAGTACATCGTCAAAAAATACATTTATACATTTCTACGATCGAAAGTATGATTTAAAGGCGGTAGCGATAAGTCATGTTTTTGACTGTTCACTTGCATATTCTTGTTGATCGATGAATCAATGCGAGAGAAAGAAACATCTATATTTTCGTAAGCTATTGTTTTCGTCGCTTTTGGCGCGTGGTATTGAGTCATGCATTCGCTTGTTGACTTTACCTACATATGTGCGTTTGCATGTCGATACTTGTCGTTATTTTTTAATACAAAAATAGTCAAAAACATGCTATAGGACTAAAATGTTTTTTATATCGATGTATAAAATGATATATATTGATCCCATTTGTATTGAGAAAAGCTGTATTTTGATTAAAAAATACTGGGGCCTTACTCGACCCCGTTAGGGACACTTGTTCGATTTCGACGCTCCGTCCTTCAAAGGTTGAAAATGCAAAATTTTTGGGCATTTTGACTTTCCGCCACCCACTCGTTTTGTCAGATTTTAATTGCTTAAACGCCTATAAATGTATCTTTTTCACACTATATCTTATAAATTTTGCAATATTAATTCACTTTTTACAATTTTTACTCGCCTTATGGTCCGTACGCACCAAACCAATGACGATTTTGGGCCAACTTTTAAAACCAGTAGCGTACAAAATATCGAGAGTTAAAATTAGATCATCGTTGATGTTTTGAATTACAACAATGTTTTGAATTACGACGATACGCATTACAACCAGAGAAATATTATAATTTCTCTGACTACGAGCGAAAAAAACCTTGTTATTGTTTCTTATAAGTCGTCACGATTTACTACTGTATTTCCGCCGTCGATGAAACATTCAACAAAAAAAATGTTTGTGATTTGTCAAAGGGTTTTTTTTCTTTCGTCGGAATAAAATTAATAATTACACATTATCCGATAAATTTTACCTCTGAGATGGATTTAATTATTTGATTTATTTCGACGAGAGAAACAATTGAAGACATTATCCGATAAAATTTACCTCTGAAATGATTTAATTAATTGATTTATTTCGACGAGAGAAACAATTGAAGACTAAAAAAAATTCGATTGATAGACCGACAACGCTCCGGATTGCAATCATCGCTCGGTCACCCATACTAATACATGAGATATTCTCAGTAACTGCGCATTACGGGGAAGTAAAAATAATAATTCTTTGATTTTTTTTTTCGATCTTAGTGCGTATCTTCGTAAGTCAAAACATCTTCGACAAACAAAAGTCGAGGATTACCTGTATGTGATTGTTGATGATCTAATTTTAGGTCAATCTCGAAAATTTATTTAAATTGGGCATGTTCTGTTTTAACTTTCAATATTTTATTGTAATTTTAATATATTGATTATAATTTTTTTTTGATATTTGAATTTTATTTTAAAATAATAATAATAGTTTTAATTTTGATATTTAATTTCAATTTATAAATTTAATTTTTATTTCGATATTTTGTACGCTACTGGTTTTATCCTGCTGGTTAAAACGTTGGCCCAAAATCGTCGTTGGTTTGGTCCGTACGCAGCATTAGACACGCCGGACAAGTTATTCGATGTAATTTTGTTTGTTTGCTATATGCAAATTTATCATTTTCAATTTATATCTAATACTATCTCATACTTACATGATATATTATATATACACACGTATGTACATATATTATATATACATATATACGTATGTATACTTATTTACAATGTATGCAGATCTTAAACATTTCTAAAATAATCAAATTATTTATATATTACTTTCATTACTTTCATCCGTTCAAGCATCTGTGAATAAGCCAACTACATATGTACATATAAAATATAATTCTATATAAAAGAGCAATCGAAATTCCATTAAAATTGTATAGAGCATTCATTTTACAAAGGTATTTTTAAATATTTCGTTTTATTTTTAGCGTTCTGTTGATTTGATTGACGTGTTTTGAAAATAATAAATATTTGATTGTTTTCCGCGCTATCGAGTTAAATCGATTGATATATTTTGCGTTTTGATCAAAATCGGGCTATATTGAATTTTATGTCGCTGTAACCTTTATTACGTGTTTCATTGAGAAATATATTTTTTACGGATCGTTAGCAATTTTTCAATTAAAAACAATTTCCGATTGAAATCGGAGAGCGGAATTCATTTTGATTGAAATTATATAGTATATATTGACGCGGCATTTGAATTCGAATAGTGACACTTTAGTGTTTTTATTTGCTATTTTCATTAAGGATTTTAATCCTTAATGAAAATAGCAAATTTAATTTTACTACTAAATAGTTATATTTGTTTTCTATGGAACATTTATAGTTTTCAGCTTAGAGCTGTGAAAATTTTTATACCATGTTATAATACTCTGTAATTATCAATGAACTCCATATCTTTTGAAGTAAATAATTTATTCACTAATGACAGGCTTAATTGGTTCAGAGTGATTATATCGATTCGTTCGTATAATTTTGCCCTTTTCAAATTTGTCGCATCGTTGAATATGTAAGTTTCATCCGTTTTCGTAATAAAAACCTAATAAGTTATAGCAAAACATAATAAAGCCCAATATCAATCATTCCTAAAATAACTTTAGACGAGGTGTATTGATAAAACTTTTTTCATTACGTTGTTAATATCGTAAAAACATCAAACGAGGTTCATCTACTAAAGTTCAAATACTCGATATACACGAATAAATGCGTGTTTTGCTTTCTCGATTGAGAATTTCGCAAATATGTGGGTGGTGTGTGTGTGTGTGTGTGTGTGTGTGTGCAAGTTTGTCGATTTTATTCTAATTATTTCGGGTACGATAACTGCGAGTAATTTGTAGGGAGCGTTTATTTTTTAATAAATTCGATTAGTCTACGTGTTTTTCTCTCGGCATGAAAACTTTTAATGGGCCGTTTAATGTCGAAACCCTATAATTATTTTTGTATTAGGAGTAAAAAAAATGTCCATTCTTTCGAATAAGGAAGTAGTCTAATACCTACTTTGCGGGTAATTCCGTTTTCCATTTTGCCATTTTCATATTAACGGACCGTTTCGTTTGCCAGGGGAAAACTCTCTGTTTTTCCCGGTGTGCTGTTTTTCTTTTAACTTTTATTTTGTTTTATTTTTTTTACATCCCGTTCGTTCATTCGCGGAACATTCGTGCCAACAGCATTTCTTATTAGTTTGAATTTTGGATTAGAAAAACACAACTGGAAATAAGAGAACGGATAATTTAGTTTTGATTTGCGCCACATTTACAGCACTGTATTTTCAAATAAAAATAATTTTTTGCTTGATAAATAAATTTAATATTTTTAAAAAACTCAAAAGCGTGCACCAATTTATTTATGCCTAAGATTTCTTTTTTATGATAAATTTGGTAAAATATTAAATATGAACGGAATTCGACTAGATTTATATTTAATTAAAATTCAGAGTGTTATGATTAGATTTTTAAAAATCAATTATTTTTTATAATGGTTCTGTAAGACCTGCAAAAATTACAATGTGAGTAATACTAGCCATTTTATTATTTCGAGATATGTTGATATAATGACGTGTATAAATAGAAATAAAATATATCACTATTTTTAGGTTCATAATTGTGTATACAAAATATAATACAAATGTATATTCCAAAAATTTCACTTTAATTAATTATTATCATATATGGAAATATGTTTATATTAATAAACATTATTTTAATATTTTAGATTTTACCAAAAGACTGGTAAATGAATATTTAAAATACAGTCTCATTTGTGAAAACTGATTATTAAAAAAATCCTTATCGATGTCCTTAAATCGAAAAACTATGGAATCAACGCTATAATAATGGAAAGGTACTCGATTTCCTAATCTTGACTTATCTGTCACTAGGTAAATACATATGTATGTATGTTTACAATACATATATTTAAATAGTTTCAGGTCCAGTGATCATTATCTATTTTTCTTTTCCTTAGTATTTATATTGTATCTTATATTTGAATGTGAGTGCCTAAGACGTAAGAGGATGAAAATATCAAAAAAATATTACTATTATTTATTCTTGGCATAAAAATAATTCACATAAGAGTCTAGGACTTACGTCAAAATAATTAACAAAGAAGTCAAACAAGTGAAACAGCAAAACCTTGAAAAATCCATTAAAACATTTATACCACATAAAAATTCCCCCTGTTAAACTCCAGCCAGGGTTAATGCTTTGAAATTAAAGTTTCATACCGTTTGTTTTATAGAGATTTTAAATAGGATTTTCCCTCACATAATGTGCATTGTAAACATAATGGCTGACATACACATACACGGGGTATTTGCACACCACAAGCATGTTTTTACATTTATAAATATAAGTATGGGGCCCCAATTTAGTGTCGACAGGGACCGTCTGGAACCGGTTACGTTTTCCAGTTCACGGTTTATTAAGTTTAAAATACTGCAAACCGGCACATCTTTGCTTGGTTTTGTTTCTTTGGCTCGAAGTCTCGCTCGAAAGCCTGTTTGTCTACAGTCTTACATCAATATTCTTTGGGGCTTTCAGGAACCCCCAGGCTATTTGGATCTTTAGCCTTTTGCTGGTCTTCAGGATCCCATCTTCTTTTGCTAGTGATGCGAAAAAACTACCTCCGAAAGATTTTAAGTGCTTTAAAATATGGAAAATTTTGCGATAGGCAAAATAGAGGCTACTCTCGAAAAACTCATTTTTGTATTGAAACGGTACAAAATTATAACCAATTTATAAAAAAAAATATGGTAAAACAAAAAAAAAAAGATAATAAAAACAGTAATAGTATTAAAGTATAATACATCCGTTCGATTTATGTATGTAGGTTTCGAGGTAAACCGAGTTTTTCTTCTGATTTTGGAGCTACATATCGTTATTTTCCCCAAATTAATCACAAACCTATTTAAATACATCATATGCTCTTTATTTATAAGAAGACATATGATATTAATTCAATGAAATTATCCATTTTATAGAACCGCATCATATAGTCAAAAACGTAAACGTTAATAATAGTAAAAAAAAAAAAAAATATTTACATTTTCTTATATAAATAGGAAACATTGTATGTCTTCAAATCAATGGTCATTTATTCCGATCTTATCTCTTCCAATAAAATCGTGATATAATACTTATTCCAGACTATAAATAATTCTGACGATAAGAAAACTGTGTTTAAAATATCTATCACTAATTTTTATAAAATTTGTGGCTTTAAATTAAGTTGTATAGAATAAAATTTGCTGAACATATTTAAATAGATAATTTGGAATGAAAGGTCATATAAATATAATTCAATGAATATTTTGTAATAAATTGTACAAGTTGAATTCTTGCTAACTTATTTTATTTTATCAATACGCAGCAGAATCGAAATTTCTCAAATTGTGTTAATATTGGAATTGAAATAATAGTTAAAATAGTTAATATTGGAATTGCTAAAATGTATGAACTGAGTATTTAGCCTATGTGTACATATATTTAATATAAATGATTGTTCAATATAAAGAATCGATTAAATTTAAATATGGAAAATTGTTCTAAATTTATCGTATTAGAAGACTCTGTCATCATGAATATGAACAAAATATTTTATTATACAATAAGATATATCTATTGTAGATTCTTCCTGCAGAATTTGTTTCTCGAATTACGAGCTAAAATTAGTTGTTGATTGTCTTTTAATGAAAATGAATTGAAAAATCTTAATAAATTAAAGAAAATCGACACGCAAAAGACTCCCTTGATATATTCAAATCAGATCGACAGAGAAAAGCTTCGGCCGTGGAAATCGGTACTTTCACCGAAAATAGAAGAGAATGAGAGAACAATTTAATAAGGGGCGCCTCCAGTTCGTAATTTATTTGACGGTCGCAATCGGATAACTGATTTAACACTTTATTAATTATTTCGCACACACCCATACACTTGAAAACTGAATATATATATACATATACATATGTATGTATGTATATATTAGTGTATTTTCCACTTGCAAAGGGTCGTAAGCGACGTCTTAGTCGAAAATTGTGCCAGACGAGCATCTTTTATAATTAATGGGTAGATGGTCGGTAACCGAGATGTGCCGTTATATAATATAAAGAGAGTTTTATGAAAGCTGTGACTTTAACGTCGTCGTCGGAAAATGTATCGTCTTCGTTGGTGGAAAATTTTAAATTATATACCCTTTAAAACTAGTGGACTTACATTGTATTCTCACAAATTTTCAAATAGCTATGATGTGTTTTATGTATGTGTGGATAAAAAGGCGTCTTTTAGTGTGTACTGAAAACTTATGTTTTCGGATAGTTACAATTTGGTTTATGTATACGAGTGCAATCATAATAAAATATATTATTTCATGAAGATTTAAATTTTTTGTCAATTATTTCTACTTATCAAAATTTATTGTATTATATTTCAAGAATTTATTTTATTGTGTTTTTGTGTTTTTTAAACATACTTTTTAACATTTATCTTTTATTGAGCTCAACACTAATATTTTTGACTAGAGAAGTGCCACCTCATTTTCTAGATGTATCTATTTTGTTGGGAACGGTTATTGCGATCAATAATATTATGCAATCGAAATGTTTTTCATCCATACATTAAATTTAAAAAACAGATCAAAATAATTTAAAATATTTTATCATTATATGTATATATTTTATTTAAACTAATGTTGAATCAATCTGTCTAAAAGTCAACCGATAGTAATACTAGGCGTTTATTACTAAATTTCACCCTTTGATTCTATCAATAATGGTTCCTTATACTGAAAGTTCTTAAATTGCCAACTCATAAATAAATATTATATAATATACATATATTTATGTATGTATATAAGAAAACGGACGCGATGTACGTATGTACATCGCGTCCGTTTTTGCCCGTTTGATAAGTAAGTACTTGCGTACAGAAATAGTCTCACCACATGTACATATGTATTGCCTTGAAGTAATTTCTGTAATATGATGTTTGTATGTATTAAATTAAATTAAATAAGCTAATTTATTAAAGCATTTATTTGGAATATATATTTTTTACTTTCAATTATAAAATTTAAATTTTCAATTCCGTTTTTTTTTATTACTATCAAGTCTTGAGCAAAGCTTCAACTGATAAAACTTTCTTTGCAAGCCTTATTTAACTCATCAGCTTAATTGAGACCTTTCATTGAAGAACCATTTCGATTTCAAAGAATTCCTATTAATTCAAAGAAATCTCATCTCTATTGAATCCGCACTTTTGCGTATTCAAAATTGTTAGTAACAAATTTACTCTACTAACTACATTTGAGCTTTTTATTAGATTACATGAGTTCGTTTCTGTTTACTGTAAAATACATCTATGAAAATCGGACATGAAATCGCGTAATTTGACAGACATAAAATGAGTGGGTTCTTTGTTAGTACTTTTGATTATTGGTAGCTCTCTTTAAACGTATAGCTTTTTCGTTGAACATCTTCAGCATGTTCTAGTGTTTCTTTAGGTATATTTACGAGGCATTGAAAGGGTTCAACGACGCGTTGGGCACAATCGCGAGATAATCGCGCGAAAAAAGATTTACACGAGGCGTCATTGTCTGTTTTATGGCGCGAGCGCGCGCAATCATTCGAAACCGGGCAAAAGTCATAAAAGTGACATTATCGCCGGCGGGTATAAATCAATTTAAGCTCCTCGGCCGATAAGGGTTATTTATGTGACGGCATAGCCGCGGGTAAGGGTAGGAGGGGTTTGACAAACAAATGGCTGCGGACGGCCACGTCACCATGACTGATGCTCACCTTTCATTATTCACGTGTAAACAGCCTGATTACGATGAAAAGCCTCGCAGATCGTCCGGATAAAGCCTACTTTTTATTTTCAACGCGAAAAATAAAAGAAGACAGGCTTAGAACGGGTTGCAGATCGCTAAATTTGCGATCGGCATGATTGGTGTAATTTAATACGATTTTTCAAATCGCCTCTACTGCGCTTGAGGGGCAAACATTATGACAGAACAGAACTCGTACATACATATATCTAATATGTACATTTATGTAGGTATATTTTAAAAATTATATCTTTTAACTTAAAATTTTAATCAAATAAATTAGCAAAATCACATACATATATTTAAAGTCTGACTGAAGTCTATATGAAAATGTATAATGCCCTTCCTGAAGGCATTTGAAGTTCTAATAACATTGCTGCTTTCTTGAAGGGTGTTAATGGATACCTTTGTGGAAGATGATTTATAATTTTTTGTTGTTATTTTGTTATTTTGTGTTTTATGTATTAGCAGTTTTGCTATTTGAATAAATAAATAAGTCACATACAATATTTGAAGTCTAACTGGAGTCACATACATATAAGTCTGACATTTTTATACGAATCAGCGAAATTCGAGATGCTGAAAACTCGAAAATTGCTAGAAATGGGTAAAGGTTGCCAATTTGTTAGAACCGTTTCAATGAAAATCAGATAAATTGGCAAACTCTGATAGGAAACGATTGACCTGGAGTCACAAACCAAGGTCTGGCCAGCAGTAATCAGTGGGACTCAAACCCGTGACCATTATGTTCAAAGGAATTATGCTAACCATTAGTTCACGCTGCTGGCTTTGATAGGTAGATATAAATATGTGCAAGCCTTAATTTATTTATTATTTCCTCATAAATTGATTTTTAGTTTGAGTTGTGAAGTTTAAAATGATTTTCAATAGCCAAAAATGGATGGAAAGAGAGTTTTCAATATCTCAAGGCCCGTTTTCAAAATAGATAAAACTGACAACCGTACGAGAATAGTTCGTTAAATAGTTTAGGTTAAGAATAGAGTTTACGTGACGATTTTTTTAGTCACCAATATCTATACAATTGGAAAAGTTTAATCTGTAAATCATACAGATTACCCAAACACAATCTGCTGTAGATCGTCGACTTTAGAGTCTTTAATCAATATTATGTATTAGATGTATTATGAGCATTTATAAGAATTAAAAATAGGTTTTTGAGCTCTTTTTTTCCTATGATGCTGTACATTACCATTAGAATAATATAATACTATGATTACCAACAAAATTAAATTAAAATTGTAAAATAGAAAATTATCAGTAGATCAGTAGCTATTAAAATAGATATAAGATGTATTGTGAACATAATTTAGGAATAATAAAATGCATTTAAAAATCAAATTAATCTGTGATTCGAAGGAAAACTAATGTATTTGAGAATTTTTAATTTACGTAATAGAACTTTTCAAAAAAAAAAAAACAAATATCATTTTTATGCATAGTAAGCATAAATAATGGATACGGCAATTCAAAAGCAATAATTTATCGGTTATATCCGTATTATAATAAAAATAAAATTGAAATCATTTTTAATGCGGATGTTCACTGTCATAAATCCTAGCGTAATAAATAGCCTTCGTTGAATTATATATTACATTTGGACATTTCAACGTTTGTAAATACATACATATATTATACATCCATATACCACGTGTCACGAAACATTTCAAAAAACAATTCGTTAAGGTGTATGGTTTTTTCAACAGACCAAATGACTATTTATGAACGGACGACTCGTAAAAGAGTCGTTATTTTGTTTTAGATCTCATAATGATTTGCTTACGTTCGATATGTGGCGCGAGCTAAGCGTTTATCTGCGAATAAAATTCTTCGTTTTAATTACGACCTCGATTATATTTTATACGGGAATCGTTGTATGAATTTTACGTATTGGGAAAAAATAAATAGTCAATTTCATTTCGTTTATTTTTGACTATGCGCCGCCGATAAACCCCAATTATTTTTCAAACCATATAAGCTTCGATACGGTATTAGTCAGAGGCTTTGAACTTTTCGCAAAATTGCCGTTTGCAACTTATTCAACAGTTAAATTAATTTTCAAACAATTTGCATCAGCTCACGTTCATGCAAATAGTCGATTTAATTTTTTTTACTAATTAAAATCGCTTAATTACCAAACAAAATTGCGAATTTTCGAAGCTTCTCATTTATCATGATAACGATCCTGCTTTTTTTCCAAGCACACGAGACACTCTAATTATTATTTATGCAGCTTTCGTGTGCTCTTTTTTAGCGGCTGCATATTGAAAGCCTCTTTTTAAAGCTATAAATTTCAAAGTCAGGTCAATATACTCTGTACTCATTTAATTTTTAATACGTGTATCTACTTTTCGGCCATTTTTCTTCTATATAATACATATTTTATATAAAAGAATAAAATTTGAATTATATAAATGTAAAATATGTATATATGAATATAATATGTATAACCTATGTAATTATAAGTTACAAACCAGATTTTGAGTTATATCATAATGAGTTTTAAATATTTTATGTTAAATTAAAATACCTTTTTTAAGCTAAAGAACATATTTTTCACGCAATTAGATTTGTCGAATTTTTAATATATGTATGTCATTCAATTCATTTAAATAATAACATCAAAGGAATTTGTACTTAAATTGAAACTAAATAAATTTATTTTTTGATTTTTTTAAATGTTCAAAAATGAATAACACTATTATATTATAATATATGTGAAATTTTTAATCAATTAATGTATTTTTATTATAATATGTACATACATACATGACTGAAAAAAGAATGGAACGTTGTATGCTTTTTTTGTGATCATGCGAAAATTCGAAATCGAGATTTTGACAGACTCGAACTAAGAATCGATCACTGATCACGTTTTCATGATCTAGAAAAAAATGTGGGTGTGTGTCTGTGTATTTTGGGGATTTTTTAAACACCGTTAGTCTTATCGAACTGAAACTTACTGAATCGGTTACTGAAATTCTTATCGACACGACATAAATTCTATTCAATTTTTTAAGTTGACCGGAAATGGTACTTCCCCTTATAGGTGTCAACTTTTTTTTAAGTTTTTGAATTCAATTATCTCCCAAACCGCTCACTGAATCGGACTGAATTTTTTTTACATGTAATATAAATTATAAATTTTATAACTTAACATTTTTACATACCTCCTTTACGTTTCACATGGCTTTCGTGTCAGTGGTCATTTTTATCTCTTATCCGATCACTTTCATACTTTGACATATTGCTCATTTTGGTCATCAATACACGTTAATGTATCGTCTGCCATTACGTTGGAGATAAAATATCGTATACAACGCGTTTTAAACACGCGGAAAGTAAATCTCCCTGACGTTTAATAAGCGTTCGTCCCGTATCTTCCAACCTGTTCGCCTTGATATGGTGATATAAGATTTTAATTGTTTAAACGCCTATAATTCACTCTATATTTTATGAAATTTGCTCTATTGGTTCTCGTTATCTCTAATATATAAATATTTATAGTTTTAACTCTCATATGTATATATAAATTTCAAACTGGGCGTCTAGCTTCATGTAATGTAATACACGATATATATTGATTTTTGGCCAAATATGTCAAATCTGACATTTCACGGCTAAAAGTATATCTCTTCACGGAGTTTTATCTGCGAGATAAGTATTCAATAAGAAGTTATGTTGTATCTAATTGTTAATATGATTTACAATAAGCTTACATACATTTAGTTTTTTACAATAAGTTGACATACATACATCACATACAACTATTTTTAGTTATCAGCTGATTTAATTTATCTGATGATTGAAAAGTTCATTTCTGAAAATACATAAACTCATTTATGGACAATCATACATTGATTAACTATTCTTAAAGTAATCTTAGTATTAATAAACTATTACTGTAAGGTTATTAATAAACCATTACTATAAACTGTAAGGTTCCCGGCATAAGTGAGTATACATATTGCCGGCAGCAACTCATTAACTCAAATTTCATTGTTTATTCCTTCATAACAAACTTTCTAACCAATACAAGCTACACATCTACACATATCAAACAGTGATAGTTTTATTTTTAGTTATTTAAATATTTTTATCTGAACCGAAAGTAGTACTTTTACTCCAGAGAATCGAGGATTTTATGGTTTGTCTCAAAAAACTTTTGGTTTATTGAACTGAAATTTTATATCTAGGAGTTTAAGTCTAATACCAATCTATGTATAGAATTTGTTAAGCACCTGTCAATCTGAAGTGGCAGTTTACTCTTCTTCGATTTTTCTTCCACTATTTTTACTTTATTTAATTTAATATTGATGCCGTGTGTTGTATTTTTCTAGGATATATGTATATATTCTCAAAGACATCCTTACAATTTAAGAAACTTAGCTATGTACGCATAGCAAGTAAACAATACACAATACTGTATAGTATTTTAAAAACTTATTTTATTTACATATATCTCAAAGAAAAAGTACACATTTCACAACGAAAGTAATTTGAGATCGTTTTTCTAAACTTTTCCTGAATGCAGTCATGCAACAGACACCACTTAATAAATCTTGAGAGACATTACGCTCAAAAGTCAACCTCAAACTTGTCACTGTTACGTCGCCAAGACGAATACCTTTTTCACTGTTCCATTAGACAGCTCCATTGTGCGAATGTTACCTGAAAAAAATCCAAGCGGAGCACAAAATTTCTGGAAAACTTTCCATACGCGATTTGAACAGCCTAATGGCTTTTCTTCACCGTTGAAAAATGACAGAGAGAGTCTACCTTTTAATTTCTCACCGTGCATCGACAACATCAGTCGCATAGTTAATGTTTATTTAAGTTGAAAGCCCACAAATGTGTCGTCAAAAAGCAGGCGAGATCGATAGGGCGGATCCAATGCGCGACATCTCGGCCGAAGACAAAAAAATAATGTACAATATAAAATAGACAAAGTTTACATATGTACATACACATATACGAGGACTTATAAAAGTTCCCGGAAAATGCATAGGACAGATTTTCATACATGATTCATTTAAATTAAAACATCTTTGATTCTTGCCATTCTTCATATAGATAAAAGCTTCGACTTAGCTCAACTTTGAGAATGATCTATTAATCTGAGGCATAATTTGTATTGATATTCATTTATATGTAACTTTTCTTTAGGGTCTCTAAAGAAGCGATATTTTACTTTATTTTTATAGACGTATATATTATTGTATTTTATACATTTTAACCAACAGTATGGCTCGGTGGTTGCGTTGATGATAAACACCGAGAGGTCTCCGGGTTCGAACCCGTGAGCAGACCGCGATTGTAAATAATGAATTCTGAGTAGAACTTTTAATGCTGCTGGTCAGACTTGGATATTTGATCAGAATGAAGTCGATCTTTTCCTATCAGAGTTTGCCAATTTATTTGATTTCATTGTTGAAGCGGTTCCTCCCTCAAATTGGTGAAAACCATCCTACTCACTATGTCACGACTATTTGAATATGATTTCAAAAAATTATTATTTATAGCATAGATGTCTCACTAATATATATATATATATATATATATATATATATATATATATATACATATATATATATATATATATATATATATATATATATATATATATATATATATATATATATACATATATACATATATATATATATATATATATATATATATCTATATATATATATATATATATATATATATATATATATATATATATATATATATATATATATATATATATATATATATATATATATATATATATATATATATATATATATATATATATATATATATATATATATATATATATATATATATATATATATATATATATATATATATGTATGTATATACCAGAAAGTCCCAACATTCAAACCCCAATTCCCCTTCCTGGTCAATTATAAACATCGATAAAGAGAAATAGAAGAATTTGATAAAAAATTCTGTAGAAATTTATAAATCAGCAAATTGGGGATGCTGTAAGCTTAAATTCTATGGAAAATAGGACAGGATTGCCAATTTCTTGGAACCGTTTCAATGAAACCAGATAAATTTGAAGTCACATATCCAAGGTCTGGCCAGCAGCACCGAACCAGGCATTGAACAGGTAACCACTCAGTTGAAAGCATAACACGTTAGCCACTTATTTTTGCTGCTGGTTATAATAATATACATAAGTTCATATTGTACAAATGTTTATCAGAAACATTCACAAAGAGTGGTTTTATTAACTTTAACGTGTTTATAGCCTTAATAATATCAGATCTCAAAGTTAACATTTAAAATTTAGCTGAATCTATGAACGCTGTAAGACGTAAGGCTAATATCTCAAAAATTTGATTCTACAATAATTAAATATAAAGCATTCTGCTTAAGGCAAATAATGTTTTTGAGGGAACTTTTTGAACGTTCTACGTGTGTGTGTGGTCTTGGCTTCTAAACGTACGTTTGAATGGTACGTGTGTGTATTTATATACATAATATTTGAACATTTGCAGACAATACCCCGGGTTTCGGAATATTATGGTGCAGGCATAAACCCGGGACATTTCCATCCGAATGCCCCGTTTTACATATTTGACAGTGCAGTGTGGCACAAAATTGCCATCCGTCTCGCAATAGTATATATGTAAGCACATGTGACATATGTGCACTTGTCGTATATCGGTTGAATGGTATGAGAAAGTGAGATACGTGTCATACCTTTGAATTTTATTTGCAAGTGAATTGGACCGGAAATCAATTTTCCGACCTGTGTTTGATTGAAAAAGACGCGGAAGGTTAAATTTTTACTGTTTAAATTTAGCTGGAGTCTTACAAGGTAAAATAGCGATTAGTTCAAGTTATAATTAAATATATTTTTACTATATCTATGTACGGAGTAGTAATGTCGTTATTGGACTAGATGGACTAGACTAATCCCTGAAAATCATTTAATTAAAATTTAAAAATAAAATAATAAATTCAAATCTTCGTCCAAATTGATATAGTTTACTCGGATTAGCGAAGTTCATAAACCGGAATCGGCCTTACCTGATGTAGTGGTATTGTTATGGTATGGTCCGCCGCGTCGTTCGCTTGTCGGACTCGCCGTCTCAATTCTGTTCTCAATTGTTTTGTATAGGCATTCCGTCAAAGATAAAAAATTTCAATTTACGTGTCTCTTCAAACATTAATGGAATTTTCAATAAGAATATTCTGATATTTTCAGCTACTCGTCAGTTAAATATCATTCTAAGCTATATTTTTTTTGTTAAAATAACACAAGACATGGGACTCGGCTCACAAAAAGTTTCACTCAGAACAAATAATGAGGCTTTTGAATGTTGTATTTTCGACAAATCATACAGAAGATTAAGTTTTGAAGACAAACAAGATGTTTCTAAAAAAGGTAGGCTACTTAGGATATTTCTGTTAGTACAAATATGAAATAAAAAACAAATTATTATTATTCAAATATTAAAAACGTTTTTATATCAAAAACCCTTTTAAAATTATATGAATTCATAAAGACGAGGAAACTTCTTTGCAAAGCTTAACTTTTTTACAATTAAGGACTTGTATCTCCATATTAAATATTAATGTAATCTATTTTAAAATCTTGATCAATTGTAAAATCAACTGCGAAACATTTTCACAAACTTAAATTTTATCTAAATTGATATATTATTTTTAATTTAAAAAACTCGGAAATATATTTATATAACCTTCGATTTTAGTATCTCATATAAAAACAAATTTAATAAATGAAATTGAAATGTAACAAGTGAAAAAGCTATTTTTGTATTAAAAATTTGTAATTTGGACAAAGAAAGGATTATGTCAATTCTTAGTGTTAATATTTTTTTTAATTTAAGATATAGTAAAATGGATTTAAGTTTGATTTAATTTGGATACAGTAACACAAATCTTAGAAATATCATATTCATCAAATATAATTAAGTTATCATTTTTTGTTGATAAAAATCTGTCTTTAATCAGATTGAATATGTAAAAGTTTTATCATAATAATATTCAAATCAAATATTTTATTTTGATGTTTTCAAAAATGGAATTTCCACATTAAAAATTTCGGTATATCAAAAAACTAATAACACACACACTTACATAACATAATATATTGGTCATAAAACGAAATGATACATTCCAACAACGGCCAGAAACTGGACTCAATTTCAAATAACCGTCAATTCATACATTTCAACGACGCACCGGGGATCAATTCTTCATATTAATGCATTAAGAATTCATTACAACATACACACACAGACATTTTAATTAAAACAACGAGATGTCATATACCTTAAGTTATATATGTATGAAAATATTTTGGTATTGGATGTACAAATGGCAACATCAATAGCAGAGCCATTTGTCAACCATTTGGGGCTTCAATATTTATAGTCTTATTATTTAATAAATTTCGCAGTCGCGTCGAATATTGATTCGAATTTAAAATATCGAGAATTATTGTACTACATTTGGAGGATAATTCAGATTTATTACCGTCGATTTAGCGTTATATTATACGAGCGATTCTTATGTGTAACGTTTGTCAATTCTATTTTGAATACAGGACTAGGGATTTTGACAGAATTAAATAAAACTACCCGTTTGAGTACAAAATGCGATTTAAATAGATTTTTTAGAAAAGTTTAATAAAAAGGATTTATTTAAATTGATGTTAAAGCTGAAATGAATAAATTATTATATAATTTATAAATGTGCGTATACATATTTGACCTAAAATTCCTTAGACACGTGTATTTGGGTACTCGGAGATGAATTTGGATCTGGGAGATGGATATCGAGAGGCTGGAATAGGGCCGCGATATTTCGACGTGGCTGTCGGATTTTATGACCGAATATGTATTCATCACGAAGGCAGGGGTTATCAATATAGATATCGGTGGGGGGTCGCAACTGACGTGGGTCCAAGCTGAACGAAAATAGTTGCGATCACTATCTCGGTTCGATTGTGATGAATGGTCACCATTCCGTTCGCGTGTGTACCGCATTTTCACCTCTCGAATTTCCCGCGGGAAATTTTCAATTAAAACTTCTCCTCGGCATTCGACCGGGGATGTTGAACGGTATTTAATTGTCGACGATTAAATGATTGTGTACTCTGTACGGTTGAAATGCATGTATTGTGTATATATGTATGAATTTTCTTTGAAATATCATTGCATGGGTTATTAAATTATTAAATAAAAAAAAATTCGATAATTAAAAATATGTACATACACGTTCAAACATGGCGGTTATGTTAAATTTTATACATAACATGGTATTAAGCTTAAACTTCTAGATTTGAAATTTCAGTTCAATAAACCAAAAGGTTTCTGAGAAAAACATAAAAAAGCTCGATTATCTAGAGTAAAAGTACTATTTCCGGTTCAGGTAAAAATATTAGGTTATAAAATTTATAATTTCACTTATATGTAAAAAAAACTTCAGTTCGATTCGGTCAGCGTTTAGGGTATTTTCTGTAATGCTACTGGTCAGACTTGGATATTTGTGACTCCAGGTCGATCGTTTCCTATCAGAGTTTGCTAATTTTTCCGATTTGATTGTTTAAACAGTTCCTGATTAAATTGGCTAAAAACCGTCATACCTACTATATTACCACTATATGATTATATACACTATGATTAATGTTCAATATAAATATAAGTTCAAATTCATACATGTATGTCTCGTTAATTTCAAGTTTTCAGTGTCTCGTAAATCAGCGACTTATGAAATGAAAAATGTGGCATTGTTTGTAATTGACCAGGAAGGTTCATCGGGGCTTACCTGGTAGGCGTTCCTGATATATTTGTATATATGTATATATGTCAAAAATGTATATAAAATAAATAAAAGCAATATAAAATACCAACAGAAAAATTGATTAATTAATTAAATAAATGTTCTGAAACTATTGCCCTAGAGCAAACATTGGTAGCAAACAGTATATATATATAGAAGTTTTTTCTTGATCTGTTATTATATTCGTACGTTTTGCTGGCAGTGTTTTAGCTGTGACGACAATGTGTGGAATCGAAATGACTATTATAGTACGGGGAGCGTTATCGCATACATATAATGACACTATTATATACATATATATACGATTCTATTTATCATATTAATCTAGAGTTACGTCTTAACGATGATCGCGACATGAAAATATGTCACCTTTTTATAATCACTATAAATCTAAAATTATATCTTGCGAAGTAACTTTATATAGTTCTTCATATAACATATACATATGTACTAACTAATATTAAAGTACACAAAGTGTATAGCATATGGGCTTACACAACTCCCATTATTCAAAATACATTCATTTAATGAACAACAATCAGAAAATTGCTGTAATTAATTGTAGTTGCGGTAAACTAATTAAATTAATATTATATTCGGAACAATAAAATTATACGCTGAAGCCTGTATCTCACAGTTTCAAATTAATTATAGTAAAAGCTTCCTTTCAAACGTAAATAAAGTAAAATATAATCAAACATCCTCTACAACTTTTTTATAATAATTCTCCATCTACATTGCACAATTCACATTTAAACAAACAACAAGCTACAGTAAAAAATAAATAAAATGACCTGCTTCATACATAGAGCATAACAAATTGCCATACAGGACAAATGGAGCGTACTTTTTTGCCCCGCGCATTATCAACTTGATCCCTACCAAGCGAACCTGACGAAAGGGTTAACCAACCCCTTACTGACACACCACCTACATTGGAATTCAATTCGATTTGCGTACGATATGAAAAAAATACCAAAAAAAATAAAATCTATCGGCCCGTGCCGCGACGTTTCGTCTATACACGATTCATTACTATATAAATTAGCATAACAATAGCCAACTCCGGGGATATGATGGATTGCCGCCAGTCACGCTAGCGGACGTGTGCTGTGTCTGAAGAACACCCTCCCACCCACCCACCCACCCACCGAGTGAACCACCCAGTCGACTGAGGCAACCACAGTTAAAAAACCCACTTTACACCCGAACAAAATATTCATTTCGGCAATCAACGTCGTATTTTTCAGGAATTTCCTATCGCGGGCCATGTAAAGAAAATTCGGTGAAAAGCGTGAAATTTTCCGAAAAACATATTTTTCCGGCTTAGTTCGCATATGCAGCGACGCGCAATTAAGGTGAGTCGTCGGCAAGGGGTTGGGGGAGATTTAGGGGTTGAGAAATTGTTGACAGTGATACTGTGTCGAACGTTGACAGATTCAATGTTTACATGATTTTCTTCTACATATACATATATGTACTTGAACAATTTTTTTCTAAACTTAGATTTCTTTAAAGATGCAGATATTTGATACTGAAAGAAAATTTATAAAAATATTATTTTTATTTGAAGAAAAGTCTGATAAACTTTGAAGTTTTCGGAAACTATTTAAATACTGCGATTAATTATGAGCTATCACAAATTTAATGGCACATATACTCGTAATTTAAATTTTGTATCATTATCTATATACAGTCATTCACCATCCACTGCTGGATGAAAGCCTATCCGACACGCTTCCAATCGTCTCTGTTTTGCGCAACTCTCGTCTATCTCATTCTACAAACTTTCCTAATTTTGTGTACCCATCTTCCTTTCGGTCTTCTTTTTACCCTTTTGCATTCTCTCGAGTACCATTCAAACACTTCTTTTGTCCTCCTTTCGTCCATGTGGCCCACCCATTGTCATTTCTCTTATCTTCACTATATCCACTGCATCCACTACTCTTGTCATACTTCTCACCCACGTATTCCGTTTCCTGTTTTTCTTCGTTATGCCAAGCATTAAAGGTCCATGCTTTAAATCATGTGTAATTGATGAAAATATTTATTGATTTATTTTTTATGTTTAAAACATAAAAATATTAATAAAAAATAAACTTGTTCATGATATTTAGAAAAAATTATTTGGGGCTAATTAATATTATTAATAATTATTAAACATATTTATAGTTCATTGTAATATATATTAAATGTGATAACAAAATGTGCGAATTCGTATTAAAATCACTTTATACTTTTAATATTAAGATATTCACTGTACTCACGATGTTTAACTTACTGCAATTATTTGCTTTATGTTATACGATTTATATGTGGAAAACTCCGGTTTTTCCGCATTTTTTTGCTATAAAATTGCGATATTTTTCATTTTTTAATATCGTTATAAACTATTTTAATTATATTGTAAATATAAATTTCAATATTTTATTTATTTATATGGAAAAATCTTAATCAAATGCAAAGTAAAATTACAACGTAGTAGATATACTCGATCTCTGCTGCATTTGAATGGTTTTAAAAGCTCTTTTTAATATGTTTGAGTTATTTTATTATAAAAAATATATTATTTTCTAATTGATTACCAAATTTAACTTATATAACTTAAATAATATAATAAATAAAATAAAAAAAATTATATTTTTAAGAAGAAATTCAGATTATACTTGAACTGTAGTATATGTATGTATGTATGTACATATGTATGTGTGTGTTTTGGTTGAATATCTTAAATATGTAGGTGAAATTTTCAAAATCTTCCAAAGTTAACCCACTCTCAACAGTCTTCAAAATGAAGAGTAAATGATAAGATAGAGCATACATACACACACTAAACTGAAACCCGTACAATTGAGCCGAACTTTCCCAAGTTGCCATGCACGAGTTGCCATTGGCAAGATTATCACTTTTGTGACATTTTCAAAGCGCACTCTGGTACACACACCCAATACTGTACAACTTCTCAGATTACGGCTAAAGTTTCTCACGGGAGAGTTTCGACTCAAGATCTCGTATATTAAATACACGTGTCGTATCACACATTCGCAATCACCAGACCCGGGCGATTTGACCGGCAACAATTTTCGATCGGGCTCCGCTCTCGAAATATTAACGAATCGACCAAGTCGGGAAAGGTGGCGTAACAATGTAATCTTGAACAAGTTTGTGCGAGAGATATTGTTTCGAGAAGTTTCGTCGACGGTGAATGGCAAACAGCCGAAGGGTTGTTATCGTTGAACACAATTCTCTATTTCTGACAGAACATGTTTGAAAACCCTCAGCCTCCCTATCCTTATGTCTTCTCTAAAACACAAAGAGCGTCTTCGCATCCCTTACCTGTGGTGTATGTTAATTAGATATGTAGGCTAAGGGTCACATGTTAAGGGCTTTTAAATCGAAGGCGACTTATCTGATGTTGTGTATGTATTGAGGTTGTACCAATTAGCGTGCATATATCTATTTGGAAATAAATAAATTTTTACGATAAACAAAATTTAATGCAGTGAAATTTGAAGAAAATAAGCTTTAATTTACATTATTGTACTATAAAAAATAATTGTTTGAATTTGACTCAATCAAAGTTAATGAATTAGTAAATGCCATGGGGTATAATTTAAGCATATTAAAATTAATACTGTTATTAATTTAGTAGTAAGGTAAATATGTATGTATGTTTTAGAACGATTTTTGATTCAAAGAAATGGTATTTCTGATACTTTATGGTTTAATGTACATTTACTTAATTTTTTACTTTATCTATGCACGTAGTAATAATAGATGAAGTTTTGTGATCGTGTGTAAATTTGAACTAGCTTAGAGTTGATAAGGTTTTGGTCAGAATTCGTAAGCCAAAAGTAGTAATTTTTTTTAAACAATATTTCATTATTTTATTTTCTTTATATTTAATGTGTATAATATCTATAATGATTTAAAAAATATCTGATAATCGTAAGTAGATCTTTTTTTTTGTAAGATTCCCTACATTTGCACTGAATTTGCAGCAAAAATACTTTTTACATATAGCCTGTATGTAAGAACGCGTACATATGTTTGTTTAGTTGCCAAATTTTGTTTTCTAACCTTCTCATATTCCTCATACACATAGATAAAGTCGTGGGTTGGTGACATCTGAATTCCTTTTATAATGTAATTTTAATCTTTTACTACAGAAAAACTCCTCAAGCTCATAATTTTATTAATAAGAAACGAATTTATGACTGTATCATAAGCATGCCTCAATGAAATACACTATGAACACTTTGATTTTTCAAAACACAATCCGAAAACGACTTCAATTCTTCTCAAAATATAAAAGAAAGGGGTGTTTTTATCACAGTAATACATATTTTAATATACATATTACGATTATATGTCATATTCTTTTCTCCTTATAAATAAGTGGTAGTGAATTAGTTTCTCTCAAAATAGTATAAATTTCAAATAAAAAAAATACAAATATTTGAATAAAATAAACGAATAGCAAAATAAAAGACAACAACTGAAAATTTTATACGACTGCTACACAAATTTTATATGGAGCGTTGAAAATTTAATATCACATCAAAAGGTACTCTTAATTTCCTTAAAAAATCTCTCGATGACGCTCAAAGCATAGATCTAATCCTGAGAATGATCTCAAAGTGATAAACAACACCTACACTGCCCTTGCATATAATCAAGATCAGTACCAAGACCTTTCAAACCACACTCAAACACTTTTACCAAATATTTAATTATACATATGTTGAAACAGAATTATATACTAATTTTTTTACAACATTGTGAATATGCACTCGCGCTCAATTTTCCCGACAGCTGACTCGCAACAGTTCCCTTTTCCGTAACCCTTAACATTATTTATAACGTACGTGGGTATGCATACGTATATGTGTAAATATAAATATATCATTTTGAGTGAGACGCGCCCCGTTGAATCCACCCCCCAACCCACCCCTCAAGAGTGGGTGTTTAAAAAATCGCGAAACCATTTGTCTCCCTCCTCCTTGGCAGTTACTCAAAGTCTCCAGTTGCTATCTTCTCGTTTATCATTTTCATTATCCCCGTCCGCGGCGAGCTGCCGCTGCACACGGTCGACTAGTACTAGGAGATGAGGGGAATCTCCTAGGGTTAGGGGTGTGGGGGATTTCTCCTCCTCCTTCTCTTCCTCTTCGCCGTTGAACACACATAAATCAGATACAAACATGCCGAGAGGGGTTGGGGGTGTTGGATTTGGTCGCTTTTATTTTCGTGTAACCGTGTATATATTGGAGAGCTTTTGTCCCGTCGATGTCAGTTGGGATATGATCTGTAAGCTCGAGGAATTTGTGTGATTTTTTTTATCATTTTCTTTGTGGTGTTAATTCGAATTTGTCATTGTTTTGAATCATCTAGAGAGGTTTGGTTTGAAAGTCTCATTTGTAAATTTCTTCCAACTTATACTGTATTGTTTCAACATCAACAGTTGATGGCCCGTGAAAATCTGACTCATGTTGTATGTCAGGAAGCCAGGATTTTTCTTTATAAGCTTAACACGAAAGCAACATATTTTTACTTTATCTATGTACGTAGTAACATTAGATTATTTTTTTTTCTTTCTCTTACAAGCCTGTCTATATTAATGAAAACAAATGCTAATAAATAACATTTTCTTTGAGTAAACTCACAACATATTCATATGTCTGTCGATTATACGATTTGGACATGAACTGTCATTTGATAGAATAAATAATTCTTACCTGAATAAATGTAGCTTTTCAATTTGTCAAAACTATGAATTTTTATTCATTAAATACATGTCTATGTCATGTCACCACTATGTCACCACTATTTGAAATTTGATGGATGTACAATAAAAATTTATGTACAATTCATAGATGTCTCGTTAATTTGCGAGTTTTTTCAGTGTCTCGCAATTCAACGACTTATAATAAAAAAAAAAATGCTGCATTTGTATTTGTAATTAGCCAGGAAGGCGCATTGGGATTTACCTGTAAGGCCTTCCTGGTATATATGTAAAATAAAAATAAAATAAATATAAGCTTTCCATAAAAAATAAAACTTTCCATAAAATGTCTCAAAGTAGAAAAAGACAGTATATTTCGAACTTGAAAACATGTATGTGATTTTTTAGCATCTATAAATATCTACATATCATTTGCTAGTACATACATACATATATGGTTCAATGCATGAAGGTTGGTTCTTTTAGACAAAACTATGTACGTCTTTTTAGTATCAGCACATTCCATATATGTGGTTTTTTTTATATCAACATTATTCATATAGTTTGCCGATTTCATCATGAGAGGATTTAACTTTATCTATGTACGTAGTAACAATATATGTATGAACTTTTGTGATCATGCAAAAATCCAAACTCGAGATTTTCAAAAACCTTTTGGTTTGTTGAACTGAAATTTAATGTCTAGAAATTTAAGTTTAATATCAAGTTATATATATAAAATTTGGTGAGCATCCATCAACTGGAAGTGGCAGTTTATTCGATTTTTCTTCCACTATTTTATCGACCCCTTAAATATGTGTGATCTACTTAAGTAAGTATAATCCTTTGTATCAATGTGATGAAAATAAAAAAAAATCATTAAAGTGTTCTGTTTCGGAAATTCTAAAATTTTCTGGCCACACGATTTTTCCACACCCCTGAACGTATCAACCTGAAAATTTATATTTGCATTTTTTATGTACTAACTTAGAGTTGATAAGGTTTTGGTCAGAATTCTTAAACTTTAAGTAGTAATTTCTTTAAAAACAATATTTTTACTATTTTATTTCGACCTTCTAAATTATTTTTATTTTCTTGATATTTGATGTGTATAATATTTAAAGTAATTTTAAGTAATCAAAATATTTTGAACAAAATCTGACAACTGGAAGTAGAACTTTTGTCACGTGCAAATTCCCCTACATTTGCGCTAAATTTTTTTATCGAAAATGCTTTCATAATCAATATGTACATATGTATGTTTAATTATTGAATTTTGATTTTTATCTTTCTTATAATACATAGATAAAGTCGTGGGTTGGTCATATCCGAATTTTTTTTAATCAAATTCAATACTAGCGATGGCTTCATATAAAATTTGTATTATTTTTTTCCTCATCGAGGGAAACCATTAAATATATTGAACAAATAAAATATGCCATTATAAAAATAATTGAAAATATGAAGTGAAACGATTGTCCATTAAACATGCTTCTTTATTGCTACGATCTCAACATTCACTGTTGTAAATGCACCATTTGGTGTAATGCACGAGTTGAGTGCAGTTCGCCGTATAAAGAACACTTTAGCATTTGACCTACATAAATGCAAGGCGAATATAATCAAATATTTACAACTGATGTAATCTATAGTCGTTTATTATTAAAAGGTTGGATTTAATCGACGGCTTTGGCGAGGAATAATCATTCACGATGACGATTAGCGTCGTATCTATGTATGTATGTATGTACATATGTACATATGTAAGGGCTGATCAATTTACATACACAAATCTGCCCAGGCTCCAGAATGAAAGGAACCAAAGATTAAAACTTTCTGAAACTCATTTTTGATGCTCTGGGCGTCCTCCTACCTTAAAATGATCCTTTTTTTTAATAGTATATTTCTACAAACTCTGCAGCGCTGTTTATCCTAATCGTTAAAAAAAAATACATGTCTTTTTTTCAAAAATTTAGTTTGACCTTGGTACCTTCCCTGCGGACATCTATACATACATAGATGTCCGCTTTTTAATTAGCTTTTGAGTTTAATCTCCTAAATGGCTCAAGTTGAATTGAAACTTTTTTACATGTTATAATAGGTATGATAAATTTTATATGTACATTGGCGTTTTTAAAATATTTTTAACTCGTGAGAATAGTACTTTTAATCTAGTAAATCAAGGTTTATAACGTGTTTCCACGAAATCTTTCAGCGTGGTGTAACTGAAATTTCATATATTTAGGTTTCATTTTCATATCAAGTATTATAATATCAAATTAGCGTAAAGTACTACTTCCGGTTGAGATAAAAATATTTAAAAATATAATTGTAAAAAATTTATAATTTCTATTGCATGTAAGAAAATTTCAGTCTGATCCGTTGAGTGATTTGGTTACAATTGAATATATGTATGTAGTCCACTTGACTGTCTTTCAATTATAAGTTAGTTTGAATTTTATTTTCCACTAGTGCTTTACACAATTTGATAGTTCAATGAATGGTTTTTTGAGTAATATACAAGTGATTTAAAATGAAGGTTAAAGCATACATATAACCGTTGTATGTACATTTTTAAAATTGACGTTAATTTAAAGTTACTAATGTTATTGTTATTGGGATTTACCTGTAATGCCTTCCTGGTATATATGTAAAATAAAATAAATAAAAAAAATAAATTTGATATAATACGAAGACAGGGATGAAACTGCTTCAGCAGCTGAAATTGTAGACTTCGAACTGAAGTTGTATTCTAAGGAGGTGCTATGTACTCACATACATATGTGTAGTGAATACATTGACCATCGATTTGCCAAACAGATGTGTTTGGTCCATAGGGTCGTTTAAAGTAAATATTGCGCAAAGCTTAAATGAGACGACGCGACCCGAGACTGAAAATAATTGGCCACCTTTGACCTACATAATCTGCTTCTTCTAATATTCTCTCATAAACCAACCCCCCCCCCCCCATCACCGTTATTACCGCCCACTTTATTAAATTTACTTCATAAGTTTTGGACATTTAAAGGTTGCCGCGGTTAGAAAGTTGTGGCCGCTACCGTATCGTGCCTTTTTATCATTTTTTTTTGTGCAATTTGAATTAATTTTGTTTGAATATTTCATTATTTTGTCTCGTGAACTCTCGGATCGCAAACGGATCGTGGTGAAATTAATTTGTGTTTACGATCGGGTCAATGAAGCGTATTGTATGTAGGGGTTGCAATACCGGTATACCGGTTGACCGGCAAATCGTCAATATTTCGCCATCGGTAAATACTGGTAATTACCGGACACTCTTTTATCGCAAATTAAGTATGTAAGCACGCATTTATATTAAAAGTTGATGCAAATGGCGTATCGTGGATAAGGTTGTCTGGAATTTGTTTATTTTTAGTATTACATGCGGCAATTTTAAATTGATATATTCACAACACCGATCAACTAAATCGTAATAAATGCGATCAGACGGTTGTTTCAAATTATAATCGAAACTTTCAAATGGTGCAAGCTTTGAATAAATAAATATGATTTGCTAAAAAAATATATATATTTATTGTTACGTACTTTAATGCATTTATGACATTATTTATGAGATTTTTTTTTAATTATTTACGATTCAATCTAGGTTAACGTTTATAGGAAAAGTAAATACATTCCGTTATCTAATGCACGAAATTTTTTTTTCATTTAACGGTGTATACCGTTAGTAGGAAACCGGTAGTAGGAAAATCATTTACCGTTTACTGTCTTATGAAATTTGAGGGTGAATTGCAATCCCTAATTGTGTGTATGTATGCAATTACGATTTTCGCTAATAGATATTACATTCAATACGAGTATGATTTAGAATGGAGAATTTTTTTTAATTTCAATAATTTTGAGCCGTCGCATAAATGTATATATATATCGTCAGGCCGGCCCAAGGGTATATGGCGCCCTTAAGCAAATAAATTCTAACGCCCCCCCCCCCTTAAATTTTTAAACAATAAATTTCAAGAAAGTTCCTAAAAATTGATGTTGAATAAAAATGTATTAAGACACAAATAAATTTAAAATTTTATACAAAATAGGCACAATATGTATAAAAAATGAATAAATTCGGTAATGAAGATATTAATTTATATTCAACAAAGAATTGAAGATTTTTATTTAAGAAGTAAATATTTTAATTTATTTAAGAAGAGTGACATTTCTTCTTTCGCGTGAAAGAATGAATTTCGCTTGAAAAGAGTGAATTTCACGAAGCGAATACACCCCTGATATACATATGTATGTATATGTTTATATACATACATTCCTTAGATTTTTATATCTGAAGACATTTGGATTTTATCCATATCTGTTTGTTCCCTAGTGCCTTTGTCTTGGGATCTTTGGGTTTCAACTCCCTGGCAAAGAGAAGAGATTTATTTCTTGGTAAACATTTCGTAAAATTACTTAGAGGAGAGATTCACAATCCCGCTATCCTGGAGAAACTAAAATTCTGGGCCCCGGAAAATCATAGAGTTTTAAGAAAACATGATATATTTTTGCCAATTAGGGCTAAATCAAACGTGCTCATGAACTCCCCCCTCTCGAGATCTGTTCGACTCCTTAACTTACTGGCACATTACTTGGACCTCATTTTATGTTTCACCGCCAGTTATGTTGAGTTGGTGGAACACATCCTAAATAGCACGATATAAATTTTTCAATCTTATTTCTTTGTTTTTAATTTTGTGTACATATTTCTTACTTGATTTTTATTATTTTTTTATGTTTTTTTTATTTATGATTTTTATTATTTTTTTATAATTTTTATGACTTTTATTATTTGTATTATAATCACATTGACGCTTTGGGGCAACCTGTCAATTCTCTGTGGTATTGTTTTTTTAAAATAAAATAAAATAAAATATGTTTTATAGTGGTACTTTATATAAAATACAATTCAGAATTACCATTTTTACCGACGACAGCTTGCTATTTTACAAGTTTTATTCGTGAGTAGTTAATATTTGACATGAAATTATTATATTTACAATCAGTATTGTTACTTCGAGTAGAAAAATTAAGTTGAATATAGAATGTTTTATAACTTTAAAGAAAGGCAAATTATTCATTTTTTCAATTTAATAATCAAAAAAAGAATAGTAAAAATGGGTGCACCTCGCAGCGCCCCTTGTCTATAGCGCCCTAGACACGTGCCTAGTCGACTGCAACTTTGAGCCGGCCCTGCGTATCGTTAAATTCGTATAGAAATTTGATGCATTTTTTTTTACAAACCTCTTCTTACTTCAGAAACGATTTGGTCGTGTGACGAAGTTTGGGTTCTGATCCGATCGTTTTCAAACTTTGCCATTTTGCTCGGTTTGGTCATCAATATCAGTGGAAATGACGTCCGTCATTACGATGGTGAAAAATAATCGTAATAGACACGTTTGAAAATACTCCGTCATATTTCTTCGTGAAGTCTATCGTCCGAATTGATTGTTCAGACTTTCCAGATTGTTCGTTTTAGCCTCTTCTTACTTTATATCTCTCTTGGCCACCATCTTGCTATTTATTTTTTCACATATATACCAGTAAGGCCTTACAGGTAACACCAATGCGCCTTCCTGGCCAATTACAAATATTTACAGCATTTTTTCATTTTTATAATACAAGTCGCTGAATTACGAGACACTGAAAAACTCACAAATTAACGAGACTTCTATGAATTGTACATAAATTTTATTGTACATTAATCAATCTCAAATAGTGGTGACACAGTAGGTAGGAAGGATATTTAGCCAATTTTACCGGGAACCGTTTCAACAATGAAATCAGAGAAAATTGGCAAACTCTGATAGGAAACGATTGACCTGGAGTCACTTTCTTTTCAATCGAGGTCAGCTCATGGGATCGAACCCGGCGTCTCTCGACGCTAAGCAGAAGCTTAACGACCGAACTATGCTATGTCAGATTTTAATTGTTTAAATGCCCATAACTTTTTCTTTTTTCACTCTATATATTTTATAAAATTTGCTATGTTTATCTAGCGTGCGAATAAAAGTACCGTACGTGTGTAAAGGAAATTCCGTTAATCCTTACTGAAAACTGTAGATTTACATAGTAGAAAAACAAACTAACATATATACCTAAATTCATATGTATATATGTACATATAGTAAATTTATGTACTATACATTTACACGTGTAGCTTGCATGTAAATGGCTCTCGTCCAAAATTTTAATTCAAAACTTGCGTCCTCACGGCCCGTCGGAACTAGCTGACCAACGGGGCTGAAATTCTCATTGTTTCGAATATGTGGCATATATTTTTTCAAAGTAGGTATGTACCTATGTATATATGTCTGTATGTTTATGCTGTTTTCCAGTGCTCACCGAGGACCCGCGGTTCGCCGAGCCCATCCCGAACGTTACAGTCGCACTGGGAAGAGATGCTAATCTGCCGTGCGTTGTGGAGAACCTCGGCACCTACAAGGTAATAAATTTTCACCCTTAATAAATAAACGTTTCCAAAACGCCAACCCATACCTCCTCCCCCCCCCCCCCTTCCCCACCTTCAGAAACATAAAAATATTATAAATTGTATAATGTTCATTTGTATATTATATATTTACATAGTATGCATAGCGTTGCGTTGGACCATATGTGCGTCTCGTATTGCATTTTTCCTCCCTCACCGAAGTGGGGTATGCAAGTGCCCCAATTTTTACGTTTTTCGTAATAACTATGTGGTTTTCAAAGCTAGACACCCTATATTTCTTGTATTCCTAGAATGAACTACTACATAGAAACTCTTACTTAAAACATTTTAAAATTTTTAAAAGACGTTCAATTTTTACAAGGCTTTATGTATGTTTCACTTCGCTAATGATTCAGACGAAATTCCTACATTCTTCCGACCGTTTTTAAGCTTTGCCATTTTGCGTGGTTTGGTCAACGATAGATAATTCAATCAATTCATCGTAATAGAGGTGAAAAATAATCGTAATAGACACGTTTAACCCTCCCTCACCGAAGTGGGGTATGCAAGTTTACGTTTTTCGTAATAACTATGTGGTTTTAAAACCTCCATATACTCCCTATATCTCTTGTATTCCTAGAATTAACTACAAGAAATTTATTTTAATAGATTTTTTATGATTTAGAAAAGGGGTACATCGTCAAAAAAAATACATTTATACATTTCTACGTTCCAAGGTATGATTTAAAGGCGGTAGTGATAAGTCATGTTTTAACTGTTCGCTTGCATACCCTTGTTGATTAATGAATCAATGCGAGAGAAGGAGACAGCTATATTTTCATAAGCTATTGTTTTCGTCGCTTTTGGCGCGTGGTATTGAGTCATTCAGTCGCTTGTTGGCTTTACCTACATATGTGCGTTTGCATGCCGATACTTGCAGTGGCGGACTGGCCATACAAGCGAACATGCCCGATGGCATGTGGGCCCCACTATCTGTTAGAAAATATGGGCCCTCAGTAAAATTAAATAACTTTTTAACTATTTATAGGATATTGCAACTTTGGGACCTAAAGTTTGGGTATTTCAACAAAACAAATTTCTTACGATATACACAAACAACTAATACCTGCTTTAACAGCCCAAGGATCGGTTAACTTTTTTTATTAGGCTCGAAATGTAAGTTTCAACATTTGCGTGGGCCCTTTTGCCGGGCCCATTTCCAACCTCAATATTATGTATATACCAATACCTATGTAACAACTAACTACTGAAATAAAAATGGGAATAAACAAATTTTCGTGAAAAATATAAACATAATTGCATAAAACAATTTTGATAGGACGATTCATCATCAACCAGCGATTTAAATTTACTTCATACTTTCAAAATAACATTTGATTATACTTCGATGATATAGTAAGATTTAAATACACAATTTTAAACAGTTTCCGAATATAAAATCTATTCCTAATTTAGACACATTCATGTAAATAGAAATATAGGATAGGGGCCCCCTCCCCAAAATCCCGATTTTCGATTAACATTCATTGAAAATATTATGCATTTTTTTCAGGGACGTAATTTGGGGTGGCCATAGGGGGGCACTCGCCCCTCTAAACTAAGGAATAGTGTGAATTTAGAAAATATTATGAATTTAATGATTAATGAGATACTACGGATCTATGAATGCTACGTTTATTTCTTATGTATGTTACTTTTGGGTAACTAATAAAATAATCGCTGCTATGTGCTTTGAAGAGAAACAAAACAAAACTTTATCTATTGTTATTACGTACATGTACATAGATAAAGTGAAAAGACAGTTGGTAGAAATTAAGTTAATTGATAGTTTTTTGATGACTCAGTTTGATGGTCGATTAATGTTGACCATGTTAAGATTTGTGGAAAAAAATTTTCGCCTGCGGCGCTTTTTTCTCTTTACATAATATTTTTTTATAATTACTTTTTCAAAAATAAGCTTATTTTTTTCATATTTTATAACTCAATTAGGTGTATTCAAAGAATATTTTCCATTTTTATTCCGATATAAAAAAGATTTTTTGAAAAAAAATTCAATTTGACCAATCTTTGCCTGCCCCCCCCAAGAAAAAGCTGAAATGACGTCCCTGACGTGGTGGAAAGAAGAAAATTTTGTTATATGGGGGGGGGGGGGGGACAAATTTTTTTAAACCTGGGGGGCCCCCCTTTGACTCCTGGCATGCACTGATTTCAGTCCCAGTCCGCCACTGCTTGTCGTTATTTTTTAATAGAAAAATAGTCAAAAACATGCTATATGACTTAAATGTTTTTTTATATCGATGTATAAAATGATATATATTGAACCCATTTGTATTGATTAAAGCTGTATTTTCATTAAAAATACTGGGGTCTTACTCGACCCGGGTTTCGGGACACTTGTTCGATTTCGATGCTCCGTCCTTTAAAGGTGTGGCGGGTGCATGCTGGAATAAAAAAAATATTCAAACTGAATATATTATGTCATAATGTTTTATTTTAAATTAATAGATTTAAAAATAATAAGAGTGCATTTAATGCGGTTGTTGAGATTCTATTTGACTTGCTTTAGATTTGCACAAATATTTGGGACCAAAACAGTATTTTATTTTGTGGGCTCCTTTTTTCCATAGTGTCATTTTTATAGTCGGCTAGATTGCAAAAGTTTTAACCTGTACCACGAGATTTTAATATGATGTTATTTTAAAATTTGCTGGATGCTTATTTTTGAATTAATTTTGCAGTGTATTTAGCAATTTTAGTAAAAAATTAACCAATTGTTTGACAACGCTGTTGGAATCCACTTTGTATTTTATGATTAGTAATAAATCACTTTTTTCATCCTTTCTGCTTAATTTTTGGTTAAACAAAAAACACTTTATTTTTTCTCATATTTATGATTTAATTTTTCATTTTTTAACACTTTGAAGCGTGTGCATATATGTAGGTACGCGGGTACAGGGTTGGAAATCCTTGCTCAGCTTTTTTTGTATCCATCTGTATTATGTATTTAATTAATACAGAGTTTTCTCTCAAATTATAAGCATAATTATTAAATTTCGTTTTGCATCCTTAAAAATCAATATTTTGAAAGAGATATGATAACAAAATAATAATTTAAAATCATAATAGATAATTAATTAAATATATGTAAATATATTGATTAAGTAAAAGTATTTATATTGCAAATTACTATTCCATTTGGAAATATTTTGTTTATTTTATTAAGATAAATATGTTGAATTTTAATGACGACATGTTTTATGTTAGTTTAAATAGATTTTTCTTTAAAAAATTTTACGATTGAGAGAGAAATATTAACGTGGACAGAATACTTTTTAAGATATTTTTAGAGAAAGAGATAGAAGGTTGTTTTGTTTGACTTTTTTATACATATAATACTTGTGTATTTCATATTTTTAATAATAAATAAAAAAAAAATCAAGCTACGTAAGTTGTAATTTGTTTTAAGTATTTAGCCTTTTAATTGAGTCCATAACAAGTGTGAGAGAACTTAAAATGAGGATTATAATAATAATTGGGTGGATTCTATTCAAATTTATTAAGTTTGTCACTTAAATCACCAAAAAAATAAATTAAAAATGGAGCTAGGGGCGAATACTATTGAATGCATATGTATGTATGTATATGTATTATACAAACATAGTTTAAACATACATTTCAGCATTTACAAATTTCACGTTACGGCCGGAAAAATACATTTCGTCATATTTTATTATAATTTAGCTCGCAGTTGTACATTTTTAATATCAAATTTATGTAAAATTGTACCAATGTATACCAGAAAACTATTCCGAAGTACTCTTTACACATAAATTTGAAACACATCTGCTACCGCCGTTCTATGTTACAGTAGAGAGCAGACGACATTTTGAAAAACGATCGCATTTCTACAAATATACGTATGAGTAATACATACCGTATGTTTGTAATATGTATACAGCAGCCCCGGGTGCAGGCGAGGTGTTAAGACACATGCGAGCCGGCGATTCATTAACCCCTTCGCGCCGGCCTGGCCCGTTAACCCGTCGCGGAGTGGTTTGCACTGTTTCGCGGTTAAGTCATGATATGCATTACCATTAATTTGGAGGTGAACCTTTTCGCCGCGGCCGGTGTGTATGATATTTTAATGTATTATTAGGGAGTGGGCCCATCCACATTAGAGAGTGGGAGAGGGTGGGTTTGGTAGAGAGACAAACGACCAACCGACCGACCGACCGACCGGGGTTTATTAGACCCCGTGACTGGTGAATTGGTCGCACACCGATCAACCGTTCAATTGACCGTAAACGTGTACGCGGTCGAACAACGTTACGTGACCCGGTCTAACGGACGGTTAACCGGAGAGTTGAAACGTCACAGTCCATGTGTAATTATCGTGTTCTACGTAGATTTGGCAAGTGTTTGGATCCAGGTGTTTGATTTGTTTCATCTGTTTTTTTACCTTTAAGCCTCCTTTGAGCTTCACTCACAAAAAAAATCTGAAAAAATACAATACAATTCCAAATTACCATTTGTACCGACGACAGTTTGCTATTTTACAAGTTTTATTCGTGATACAAGTCGTTGATATTTGACATTAAATTATTATATAAAAATTAAGTTGAATATTGAATGTGTCGCAAGATTAAAGATAGCCAAATAATAAAGATTAAAGGGATGCGGTGCATCCGCTCTAAAATCCCCAGATAAATTGAACGACAGATTAACGGATGGCTGCTTTAAATGCAATTCTCGTCTTCTCGAATGATAGATTGCACATCAGATGACGGGTAACCTTTCGATGTGCACAGATGCAATTATTAAAGTTGGGTTGAATCTTTCAGGCGAGTTTAATAAGGGAGGATTCGATAAGTTCCGAATCTTGCACATCGAAAGGTTACTCGTCATCTGATGTACAATCTATCATTCGAGAAAACGAGAATTACGTTTAAAGCTGCCGTTTTGTTAATCTGGCGATTTTAGAGCGGATGCATCAAACCCGATTGAAGATGGCCAAATTATTTATTTTTATTTTCTCAATTCACTAATAATAAAAAAAGAAAAATGGGGGGGGGGGGGGTTCAATTTGTCTGGCGATTTAAGAGCGGATCCACCGCATCCCTTTTCACCATGTCAGATTTCAATTGTTAAAACGCATATAACTTTTTCTTTTTTCACTCTATATTTTATAAAATTTTCTTTATAGGTTCTCATTATCTCTCATATATATTTAGTTCACTCAAAGTGTTATTTATTATAATCTTTAATTCTTTTTAAAGAAATCAAATAAGGAAAACAAATACAAATTGACGAATTTCGAGAGTCTTGGCATAACATGGAAATTTTTAATAAATTAACTACTATTAAATTAAGTTTTTTTATAAATTTTATTTGGATTTAATGTACATATGTACATGTGTACATGCAACGTACACATGTGTACGTGTACATGAGTCTTCTCATGCATCAAAATAGCTTGAAATCCGCTCCAAAAGTGTATGTATGTATTCCTTTAGTTATATAATTTAAATTTCACCTGGATTTTGGTACTTTTGAAATTAATAAATTATTAGCCAGCAGCATAGCTTGGTCGTTAAACTTCTGCTTAACACCAAGGGGTGTCTGGTTTGATCCCATGAGTTGACCTCGATTGAAAAGAATTTTTCTGAATATATCTACAGTGCTGCTGGTCAGACCTGAATATTTGTGACTCCAGGTAGATCGTTTCCCAGCAGAGTTTGCAAATTTCTCTGATTTCATTTTTGAAACGGTTCCCGATTAAAATTGCCTAAAATCCTTCCTATCTACTGTGTCACCACTATTTGAGTATGATTAATGTACAATTCAATTTATGTACAATTCATAGATGTCTCGTTAATTTGCGAGTTTTTCAGTGTCTCGTAATTCAGCGACTTGTATAATAAAAATGCTGCATCGTTTGTAATTGGCCAGGAAGGCTAATTGGGTTACCTGTAAGGCCTTCGTGGTATAAAATGTAATAAAATTAATGTAATAAAATCTGGAGGAAAGCCAAATAATACACCACAATTTACAATAAAAAATATCTTCATATGCATAATAGATGAAGAAAAATATCTTCATATTCCTCTCCTTACCACATAGTTACGATTGAAATTTTATAAAAAGCATTTGTTTAAACAGTGATCGGAAACCTGCGGAATGTGTGGCTCTCAACATTAACTTTTATTATAATGCTACGCAGTGATTGGTGAAAAAATATTTTCAATCGAGGTCAGCTCATGTGATCGAACCCGTCGCCTCTCGGTGTTAGGTAGAAGCTGAACGACTGAGCTATGCTGCTGGCTAATGAAATAAATCAGTTGAAGCGTGTTTGTATTTTAGCCTAGAAAAGTATAAGTAAAAATAATAAAAACCAAGGAAACTTCACGTCATGGAATTCAAGAGTAGAAAATTCTTAGGTGCAAGTTAAAAGAGAGATAGATATGTATGTATGTATGTACATACATATGTCTGAGTTTCAAAACATGATTTTCAATTGATAATTGACTGTCAAAAATATGGCAAAACGGCTTGAAGTCGGTTGTTTGTTTTCTTCTCGTATGTTAAATCACCGATTTGTTTCGTTGTCAGGACCCATTTTCCGGCGTCTGATTTTCCAACACGCTGCAGCGTGTTTGAGAGAGCGACAAAGTCTGACCCCGGACACGGCTCAAGTTAAACAAGAGCGACAAAGAAAAGCGAAATAAAAAATATAAATCTATGTGTAAAATAAAAACGGCGCGAGAGGACGGAAAAAGTAAAACAAAAATAAAATGAAAAACAAGCAGAGGAAAAACAAAACGGAAGAAACGGAGGGGTCGCTCTTGGAGATATTCAATATTCAGTTGCTCGAGGCAAGAATTCACCCCTTGTAAATCTTCCGCTTACGAAAGCAGCCAGACGGACGACAGGAGAACGGACTGGGCACTTTTTGACTCCTTTTCTGCAGAATTTTAAAATTTCGCTCGTTTATATCTAAACAATAAAAATAGATTGAGACGATTCAAGGTCTGGGAATTTTCTTTCACGCGCGGTTTTCTCCGTCGCATAAATTGACATTGAAGGATATTTTATTGTATTAATTATACATGCTTGACCTTTACGATGGATAAGTCGCAATCAAATTCACTTTACATACACGTGTAGATTTAAATATTCTATATTGTTTTGCTGATTGCTTTTTGGGAAAAAATTGCTTAATTGTAAGACTTTCTTCTGTTGTTTTAATTCGCGATTTATTGGTTGACGTCTAAATTGATTTGACTTTTTAAAGCGTCTCGTAATTATTATTTTATTTTACATAGATATATACCAGGAAGGCCAAACAGGTAGACCCCAATGCGCCTTCCTAGACAATTAATTACAAAATTTCAGCATTTTTATTACATAAATCACCGTATTTCGATAGGCTGAAGAACACGAAATCAACTATTAATTAATTAATGAAATAATCTATAGAGACATCTATGGATTTAGACTTGTACATAGCGGGTAGGATGATTTTTGCCAATTTGATGGAGGAACGATCGACTTTTGGTCACGAATATCAAAGTCTGACTAGCAGTATTAAAGATTAGCACGGGATCGAAACCGGTAACCTCTCGGTGCTAAACATATACGTAACCATCGAGTCATACTTCTGGCTTGTATAAAATCAAATAAAATCTAGTCAGAATATTTTTATGCGGTTGGCAATAGAGCTGTCGTTGTAACGCCAAATATATGTTTAACGTTTATAAAAACCGAACATAAAACAATAACGGTTCATACGAGATTTCATTAAGCTGTCAAGAGTGTGCAGAAATCGCCAAAATTTAGCCATCATAACCTACCAACATAAATGTCAAAATCGTTCTCAGAAACTAATTATATATTAAATATTTTTATAGCATACATATGAATTTATACATATCTTTTAATGTGATGCAATAATTAAAAAATTGTATTTAATGCATATTTTTATAATAAGATTTCTATTAAATTTTATTTTTATGACTGGTAACGTTTTTCACATTCCAATACCTATCAAAAGATACCAAAAATATATTATTTTGAACTTGTATTCGCATATTTTGTAGTTATGAATACTTGATTTATATACTATGCACTATTCATTATAATTGTTAACTATAATTATTTATTATTTTTTTTCTCTGATCGTCCTACATTGTTATTAATGACAGTCCCACATTTTTATTCTGACTACTTAACAGTTTTATTTTGACCAACACTCTAGTTTTATTCTGACCAAAAGGTGCTATAAATTCTGACCATTTAATGTGTTGCCTTAATAAACAACAATTAAATTTAAATGGCTTCGATATCGAGTAGGTTCATATTTAACATATGCATTCATTTTATGGTATTTGAAACGAATGTTGGATGCTGTATTTTATGTATGTATATACGTTTGTAAACATATGTACATAGATACATATACCGGAATTTAATTTATTTATGCTGAAAATATTTTGATTATTTATGTCGGTATATTTTTTGAATCGAATAGTACATACATATGTATGGATAGCTCAGGCGAATTTCAACGATGAAACAATTTTAAATTGGAAAAATATATTTTTCCAACCAAACTTCATCTCTTTTTCATCTTCGATTTTGTCCTAAACGACCGCGATTATCTGGAATGTGTGCGCGGTTCAATTTCAACCTAGTTGAATATTTTACGAGTCGACTCGAAGAAAGACTTTAACAATTTACTTGGAGGCCTTATCAAAGTATCGCACACACACATACATACATATATAGGATATGTATATAGGGGAGGAATTCGACGCGAATGGATGCGAGGGGGTGGCCGAAGGGAGGGTAGAAGGTATAGGAGTCGAATATAGGCAAATAAAAGTTGCATTTTAGTTGGGGGTAAGTCCGCTTTATAAAGGATTTAAGGCTTAGTCCACGACCCCTCGGCCACCCCCATCTCGTCGAGTGTGGCAGGTCGCATATGTTAGTCCGGCTCTGGCTCCTCTCCCCCCCCCCCCTCACTCTCTCTCTCTCTCCCTCTTCTCCTCAGGAAAATCTTTATTGAACTGCTTTTCCGCGGCGCCTGGAATATTTTGTGCATGAAACACCTTACGTGGTCATTTTTGTCTGCGGAAACGTGCGAGGTGAATTTCAACCGACAGAATGTTCCACATGATCTACATATTTCCGGTGACTCACACTATCGAAATGTGTGTTATGTATCTGTATATATATATGGGCGAGTGTATGATAGGGTGGTCGAATAGTTTATTTTGAAGACGCGTTTAAAGTTAAAAGGATTATTTGGGTCGTTTGTGTTGAAATTAAAATGTCAAGGTTGATGGTTTAGAAAGATTCGTTTATTTCATCGTTGTCAGATTTGTCTTGTATATTTGCTTTGTGAACATAATTAGAATTGACAACAGTTTCCTTATTGCCGTATCTTATAGAGCTTTGTACAAAATTTTTTTTTTCATTGACAAGGATCGACTATAAGTCATTAGGATAATGAATTATTATTTTTAAAATGGGACATATTTGTTATTTGCATTGTTTTTATTATTACTAAATTATATTCACAATACATCTTATATATATATATATATATATATATATATATATATATATATATATATATATATATATATATATATATATATATATATATATTTTAACAGCTACTGATTAACTGATCATTTTCTATTTTACAATTTTTTTTTTACATGTAGTATTATGTTATTTCACTGTTTTTTTGATTTTTAAATGCTTTTTATTATTACTGAATTATGTTCACAATACATCTTTTATATATATATATATATATATATATATATATATATATATATATATATATATATATATATATATATATATGTATATATATATATATATATATATATATATATATATATATATATATATATATTTATATATATATATATATATATATATATATATATATATATATATATATATATATATATATATATTTATATATATATATATATATATATATATATATATATATATATATATATATATATATATATATATATATATATATATATATATATATATATATATATATATATATATATATATATTTTAATAGCTACTGATCTACTGATCATTTTTTATTTTACAATTTTAAATTAATTTTGTTAGTAATCATAGTATTATATTATTATAATTTTAATATGTACAATATATGTTATAGGAAAAAGAGCTCAAAAACCTATTTATAATTCTTATAAATGCTCACAATACATTTTATACAAAATATTAACTAAAGATTTTCCAAAGTCAACGATAAAAAAACCGATCGTTTTTGGGTAATCTGTGTTTATAACTGAAGGGTATAAACATTTTGAAATAATCACCGAGACTCTTCTATGCAATGATTTATGTAAATATTATTTTGGATTTAGAAGTAGACGTTTGTATGTACATATGTAGTCTTAGGTTAAATCTAATCTAAAGGATATAATTTTATTTATTAAATTTTAATATTATAAAAATGTTCCCTCATAGATGAGAATTTCAGAATTTCGTATGTCGTAATCATGCTCCGTCTTTTTTTCTCCCTTGGAATCATAATTCGTGGAAAGAGACGCGGCATATCACTTTGTTCACATGAGTTGCCGAGAAAAACAAAATAATTCTTTTTCGGAAAAATTTATTAAATTTTAAATTATTAATAAATAATTAATTTCGTTGATCCGAATTGCGATATTTTAACGATTGCACAATTATGTGCACACAGGCCACTAGTTATATATAAATAGCTTTTAAGAGACAATAATAAAGTGAAAGCATCCAGTCTATCATTTAAAAATATTTTGGGTAATTTAAACCTTTTGAACCAAAATCTTACCTGTTGCCAGGAAATTCTGAGCAATCTACTACCAGCAACAAATTGAGACTTAGCAGATATTTCTCCACATGAATGCCCACGTATTGTCCTCGTTGATTATTTTCTTATAACCTTAAGATTTTTAATTTGCTTCAAATTTATAATGCATTTCAATGGCTTATTATGTCAATTTGAATTGTGCTATGTCTGCTGCAAACTTTAATATACCATTCGGAGAGAAGTAAGAATTAGTTTCTATTTTATAATGAGAGTTGTTCGTTGAAGGCTATAACTAAAGTTTCGCATATGTTCGTAATACACTAGTTACGGGGTGTTGAACTTATGAGTGCAAACTGCATTCGTAGTGCATAACGTCACTATACTTTTCACTGTAGTTTCTTGCAGAGACGTTCTACCACTGACGGCTCTCGTTTTTCTTGGTTGGTTTTCTGTTTTCTTTTTTTTTTCATTTCGTTTTTGGTTTTTCGCTTTTATTTCGCCTCTTCGGAGTTTTCTATACACCAAACCTTCACACTTACACCTCTCGTACTTGTGGAATGAAAAAGTACATTTTCTCACATTTCAACAGTCTTTTGTCGCCAGACCAAATTGTACATGTGCAATTTTTTTACGTTGAACCCTTCCTCTATTCTGTATAGTGATTCTAAAAAACTATTCAAGTTTATATTTCCCAGAATATGAATAATAAACATTTTTACAAGAAAAATGATTAGTCTATGAAATTTATGTACGCTTGAATATATTCTCCATTTGTTATATTTAAAGATAGTTAGGATAAATGCCAGTTATTTTTAGCCCAAGCGTCTTCAAACTATTTGCTTAAATTAGTGCAAATTCCACTTGGCAAAGGTCAATTGGAGGGATGTGAATATTCGAGGTTCAAATCTGAATTATTCCCAGAATCCATTCATAGTATTTGACCCCAACTATGCTTGCCGAACTATTCTAAATGTTATATGTATGTATATAAGATTCGATAACTATTGTCGTATGTCAAAATGTATTCTGTTAATTAATCATTGCGTCAAAGTGCAGTGAAAATTTTGCCCATCTTGGATGTACCTATATGTACGTAATAATGAAAATTTTTATGACACTTGAAATGTTCAAAGCAAAGCTTAAAATTGTAAAAGTGGGAAGTTTTATTAAAGAGAAAAAATGAGAAGGCATCAAATATAATACGTTTTCGTAGCATCGTCTCTTTTCACATACGAAACATTATATATTTTTCGCGAGGACTTATACTTAAGCATAAATATTTCATAAGGTTCAAGATTTTTCGAATGAATATATTCATGCTTCTTTTTTTTCTTCATTCTTTATTTCACGTGCATTTTAAAATGGAATCCTATTAAGAGGCTTTCGTTGAACGGTGTAGTAGGATTCAATTCACTTACGGGTTACGGTGGCTGCAAAAAAAAAATACAGCGAAAATGGAAGAAAATGCTGAACAGAGACAGGAATGCGACGGGTTTAATAAAAAGGAAGCAACGAATATAAAAATAGTAGAATAATGATCAGTTATTTTATTTTTTCTGCTAGGAAATAAACGAATACTAACAGTAACGAGTTCAAGGTCTCACTCAATTTTGTACAGCTAAAATTAAAAATTTTCTCCATTAATTCGAGTGCAGAGCTTGGGGTTAGTAAAAATTTTGTGTCAAATGGTGATGAAAGTGAAGGCAAAATATGTGTGTGCATTTACCAATTATTAATCTTTTTTTTTATGGAGAGGAAATATTGAAATGAATTTTAATAATCACAAATAAAATTCATTTTAAATTAAATATAGTGATTGTGGATAGAAAGTCTAAGATTTTAAAATAGTATGTGGAAACTCGACTGGAAAATGATATCTGTTTATATTTCTAAGCAAATTTTAATTTTTGTGATTTTTTTATGCTGATAATACAGTAGTTAGTTATTAAATAATGAAGGGATGAAGAGCAAATAATAATGAATTATTAATTTTTGAGTAATTTAAGAAGTGGGTCAATTTGTGTACGCCATTATAAATTAAAGCATTCCATTAGAAAACCGCTAATAAGAAATGTAATTGTATGTAATTCAAAAATGAACTATTTTTAGTCGAATAAAGTCTAGCCTTATCAAAAGCAGTAGGAAAACAATAGGTGTTATATTCTGTTAAATATGTGTTTATGAATTGAACCGTTTTGGATATATTTATTTATTTATTCACAAATTTGCCATAGTGACTTTACAGATCAACTCCAAGTCGACACTATGGTTATATAAAAAGGAAAATAATAATTATTATATTATAATAATATTATATATAAATTAAAAGAAAAATATGGATAAAACAAATATAAAAATACAAAACTGTAAAAACATGAAATATAAAAATATAAAAATACGAAATTGTAAAAACATAAAATATAAAAATATAAATTGTAAAAATAAAAATATAAAATATAAAAATATAAAATTGTAAATACATGAAATATAAAAATATAAAAAACATGAGAAATAAAATTATAATGAAAAATAATAATATGAAAGATAAATATATAAAAATATGAAACATAAAAATATAAAAATTTGAAAATATAAAAAATGTAAAAATATGAATATAAAAATGCAATATGTTACAAGTTGCTACTATCTCAAACTACATATGTATCTATCTATGTATGTACTGTCACGTTCCAATGAAAAATTATATAATTTTCTTTTTTTAATACTACTTGGTTAACTAACCAAGATTTCTTTATTATTATTAAAGCGTTACATTTATCTTATTGGTAGAATTTAATTATGGAACGCAGAATTTAAATGAGTAACGTAGAACTGTTTCACTTTAACTTTGTTCTACTGCTGATGTGTTGACTGTTACTCTCGGAGTATCGATGGTATCGACTGCCACTCTTGGAGTCGATGGTGATGACTACCACTCTCGGAGTCCTGATGGTGATGACTAACTTAAATTCTAACAGTTATGAATGTATATACTCTTCTTTAAAACAATGAAGTGTTGAAGACACGTGTCGTACATTTTTAGTTTAGTCCATGTTTAAGGTGTGTCACAAATCAATGGTGCTACTTATTAAATTAGGTGTGTCACAAACAAATGGTGTGTCTTATCCCTACTGGTTAAGTATGTATATACATATGTACATATATACAAACCAGTAGCGTGGTCTAGTGGTGAATGATGAATTATCTCGTACTTGATGTTACGAGTTCAATTCCCGCTAAGTCTCGCTATTGGCCAGACCTTGATTTGTCAAGGTCGATCGTTTCTTATCAGAATTTGCCAATTTTTCTGATTTTCATTGAAACGATTCCTGTAAAATTGGCGTTTCCTTCAAAATTTTCTATTGCGAACCTTTAGTTGTTGTTATATCTTAGGTTTCGCCATATTGCTCACCATAGATGTCTCTGTGGTTGTTTATCGAATATAAAAAAAAATTCGTATTGTTACATGAAAGTTATTCATCGTTATTTATCGTATTAATACGATATTTGTAATATCTGACGATAGTTGTCAGATATTGTTTAGATTTACATGTATCTATGTAATAATTATGTGGACCGGGAAGGCGCATTTGGGGTTTACCTGCTAAGCCTTCCTGGTATATTTGTATATACATATGTATGTATGTAAAAATATGTATGTAAAAAATAAATAAATAAATACATAGATATGACCTATGTATGTCGATATGTCCGGAATCCCGGAAATGCAGAATAAACGTATTACAGGCCTCCATTTTTTTTAAATATTGCTAAAGGCTAAACATTATGTGTCATGTTTTGCGAAACGTGGACTTACATATGTATGTACTTTCAAACGTGGACTTATATTTCAATATAATATTTGAAATATTTCAGTTAAAATTTATTTATTTACATTAGATGAATGTCCCAACTTTGTACACTGGTACAAAGTGGCATTCGTCGATAAGTGAAAAATTATTTTCCAAGTGCGAGAGGGTGCGATGGGGGAGACAGGGGGGGGGGGGTTGGAGGTCGCGCCACAAAGAGAAAACACATTTTCATATATCAAATTTCGCAGTTGCTTAAACGCGAAAATTGTAATATTAATTAAGTTGCGGGTCGTGCCCCATCCCCTTTGGCTTTTCCCCCGCTCCCCGGCGTCCCCTGCCGCGTCTCCCCTTTCGCTGCCGAACAATTCGCGTCGTAGCCGGCGGGAAAACGCGCATTTTCCGCACTCACCTACCAAATGGCCGGATAATAACGCGCGGCAAACATAAAAGACGCATTAATCAACCTTTAAATATTATAAAAACACGCCTTGTCGCACTCGAAAAGGCGCTCGTTTAATAAACGTGTTTGTCGGTGTGCTTACCCCGAGAGTACAGACAATGCTCGTTCTCTCTCGCCCTTGTACAATGCGATTAGTCAACGTATGTATGTATGTATGTATGTATAGTCATGTTTCTATTTGCAATTTTGTCACTATGCTCGTTTGGTGTTCAATTTGGGTAATTTCCCACTGTTGGGTTTGAATTTTGTGCGGAAATTGGCGTTCATTTATGTTATAATGTGGTGTTGATTGTATGTTTCCTCGATTTGATCATTTTTGTTTCGTATTTTTTTTAGGCAAAAATCATACTGAAATGGTTGTGAATTTTTGTAGTGAATCTTATCTTTTCAATGTGAAATCATATTGTGCTCTTGGTACGCAATAATATACTGTTTTTGAGTGCCAACATTTTATCGTTTTGTGTTTATATTGTATAAGAATATATTTGTAAGTTTTGAGATGTTACAAATTATTCATGAGTACTTTTTTAACAGTCATAATATAAATTTATATTTTATATATATGTACATATGAACCGTTATATTTGAAATTCGAAGAAATCTACTTTTCAGTTCCAAAAACGCTATTTCTGTTTGAGTTAATTCACAAATTGTTATCATTTCTTTTAATTCGATATGTTTAGAATCTCGGAAAAGCGAAATAAACGTATTACAGGCCTCCGGGATTTTTAAATATTGTTAAATGCAAAACATTATATTTAATGTTTTGCAAGATATTTCTCGAAATGAAAAAAAGTGCCCACAAAGACTTATGCCACTTTCAATTATAACGGGTCTTATGTTTGCGGTTTCACATTTTCATGAAACATTCAGCTGATTTTCAGTTTCTTGCTATTGGATATTAAAGTTTTGTACAATGATACATATATCCTAAATTAAATCAACTAAATTGAGTTGTTGAAATTTGGCTAATACAAAGACAAAAAGAAATTGTATAATCTTATTAATATATGAATACAAGTTTAAAGTTGCGAGCTTTATTATATAGTTAAAATTTGTCTAATTTTAAATATTTGAATATAAATGATTTAAATTTAATCTTTGTAAAAAGTAAAAAATACTTCATTGTATTAAATAAGTTAAATTATTTCCAGTCTTTCAAGTCTTTAGTTATGTCATACAGCAAAGATCATTGTTCGTGAATACAACGAATATACATATGTATGTATGTACATATGTATCCATATCAAAGATGATACATGCTCTCAAGTTTTGGTTAATGGTTAAACGAATATTTCTTTACAATTTCGGCAATAGAGAGCGGGTTTAGATGTGACGAAATGAAACGAAAATAGACTCCACTTCGGACCAAATGTCACGTCTGTTTGAAGACTATATTTATTTATGATACGGTGTTTCGATACCTACTTACCTGACCTGACACTTTCAGCGGTGAAAGGGGAGAAAGTGGAAAGTGGGGTGGGTTAAATCATTGGAAAATACCCCGGCAGCATCGACAAGAAGACAAATCCCATGACCCAGATGTGCCCTCGCTAATGGCTCCGCGAAAATCGTTTTATTGTTGACGCGGCCACGCATACCGAATCACCCATTTGCATTCTCGTCATTGGAATCACTTTTGCATAAATATTATCTAAATATACATATGTACGTACATGTATGTAGGTATTTATGTATGAATGTACGTGTATGCACGTGAAGATTGATGAAAGTTTGCAATGATGGTGTGCATCGTTACAACGGGTAATTGGAAGATTTTCTTGAATGAAATACATATTTTGTTAGTGAAATGTAATTTAATAATATAATCTCAATGATAAATATATGTGAAATTATTTCTAAACAAGTCATGAAATAATCGCTTTATTGCGTTCGGTACTTAAGAGGGCTGTACACCAGCGACTTGTCCATACAACCGTATTACACCTTTCTCTTCCTCAATAATGGCACTAGCGAATTATTTTTTAATATGCTATGGATATCTAACATTAATATGTTTCTGTGGTTTTATTTTTTTGATTAGTTATTTTTTATATGAGTTAGGAACCGTAAAACATCGATAAAATCGCCTCTTTTTTACACTCACGAAAAGAGTCCAGCGTGTTTATTTAACCGTTGATTTTTAAAAAAATACGACCACACAAACAGAAAATATCTTTCTCATACCGATGATGAAATTTTTTTTGAAATTGATCCAGTTTCAGAGGAGAAAACTGTAGAATACGAAACCTCAATTTTGTCGATTTAAAATAGATATTATCTGGTCGAGGCGCAACTGTCGCATTCACTCAATATATACATTAACTTAATATATATATATATCGAAGAAAGGAACGGCAACAAAATTAACGTTTCGGGTATCTAGCCCTCTTAACGATCGCACCATTTCCAAAGCTACGTTGAGTTGCGTTTTTGAAGTTATTTGAAAAGTAAAGTGTTTGTCAATAGTTTGTACACGTGTTTGTTAAAGACAAAATTTCAAATTCAAATTTCTGAGTTCTCTTTGATACATTATTTATTGTGTACATTTATCGAATTTCCAATAAACATACATATGTACGTTCAAATAATATGTATTTTATTTAAGGAAAACGTCCAAAATGAGCTTCACCGCTCACTATTTGATATGTATGTATAATAATTGTGGGCACTTATATGGTTTATATAAATATTTGTACAGGTTATAGATATTTTATATGTATGAAGCTTGATGGCCTGTAGTATGCTGTACTTTATTATAATTATTGGGGACAGGTGGAAAATGGTGCTCAAATATGTAATTTTTTTATTTTTACTAACCTCTTTTACGTTTCACTTATTATAGCGCTTTTTTCGGTTGAACAATAGCTTGCATTGTTTTGTTTGAGTTTGTGAGTCGGAATTTTCAGAGATTAAAATTCATAAGGGTAAAATGCAATGGGGAGTTTTGTATGGTAAAAAGCATGTCCATTTGCATGTCGATTGGTATTTGTAAAAGGTATTCGTACATGTAAATATTAAATTTAAGCTATCTAGAAAATACAATAGAACATGTGCATGTATTTTTGCATAATGATTTCATCAATATGTATTTTTACTTTATCAGATCGTGTTTTCATGCTCTAGACAAAAAGTGTGTGTGTTAGGAAGTTATTTTGTCATTTTTATGATTTTTTGAAGACTGTTAGTCGTATTGAACTGAAAATTAGTATCAGCTACTGAAATGCTTTTCTATAATTTTTTTTTCAAATTTTAAATTTTACTGGAAGTGGTGCCTCCCCTTGTAGGTGTCCTCTTTTATTAAAAGATTTCTGATTACATTTTGTCCTAAGCCACTCCACAGATATGATTGAAACTTTTTAGCTGTAATAATTTAAAACAAATTCATACATCAATATTTTTATTTCAATCGGAAGTGGTACTTTTTCTCCAGCGTTTCGAGGATTTTTGAATTTTTTTCTGAAACCTGTAAATATGTTGTAATAAAATATCTCAAGGCTTAATAACAAGTACTATATAAAGTTTACACTTGTTCAATTTTTCTTTGACTATTTTTTTGACTTTTTAAATATGGCATCTTCAGAAAAAAAATCAAGTGCAATTATTGAGCTAATGTCATGTAAATAAAAAAACAAGTGACATTTTTCGTCTTGGAAAATTCAAAAATTGTTATAGTTATAAATTTTTGAAATAATATTCAAATAGTGGTGACATGCTGAGTAGGATGGTTTTGCTGGCTAAATACATACATATTTATGTAGATGAAGTCACGGATTAAACATCTTTAGATTTAATATTTAGTATTGAATGTTGACAATATGATATTCATTTTATTTTAAAAGTTGTGTTGTTTATGTATGTATGTAGGTTTTATTTGATACTAGCTGAACCTGGCATGCGTTGCAATACCACAATAACGCATGCAATTCCCGTTCCCGTTTTTGGGCGATTTTTTTTCCCGTTCCCGTTCCTGTTCCCATTTGTCAGAAAAATATAGGCGGCTAACACATTTAACGTCTCTTCAAAGCCGTGTCGTCATAAACCAACTGGTAACGTGGACGTTTACCAACGAACACATTTCCTTGACTACACAACGGCGCTTCAAACTTTCGCGTCGGTAAAATCGTAATTACGAATATTATTATTAAAAGGTTTTTTTTCACGGTAGACTTCCCGAAAATGCATTCAAAAACTCCTGAAAGTTCCATCCTAATCGGTTGAGTGGTTAAGGACCCTATACGAGACAGACAGATAAACAGACATTCATTTATATACATGTATATAGATTGAGAAGGTGTAAAGCATGTAGAGTAGAATTTGATATTGTTGATCTTGCACACTGCAGATTGAGTGTCAATCACAGGCCGAGTGATATTAATTCTCAGATATATGGAGCTTCCAAATGCGACAATTTTTCATAACGCTAATATATACCCTTGGGTGTAGACGCAGTTCTGCGTCACAATGAATCTTCCTTGAATATTCCCGACTGGCTAGACGGGAGAGCATTTCAAAGTGCACTCGGCGGTCTCGACCGTTGAATTATTATATGTACGTACTTGTGTGTGAAAATGGCAGACAATCGAGGATCGACGGAGCTTTTTTCACCTGAGTGTTATTCGAACAGAGAGATATCCTTTTAGGGATAACCGTCGGCTAATGGCTGTATATTCGCCTCATTAATTCGACGGCACACTTCGAGGCTCACTCGCACACACAAATCCGCGAGCCGCAGACTAGACGTTAAACATATTCGTAACGGTGCCTTCGGATTTGCTCTCCATGTCTGAATTTGTTTGTATAATATGTATGTATGTATATTATATATAGTGTGAATGTGTATACGTATGTATGTAGGTATATTTACGGATAATGTGTGTGTGTGTGTGTATTTGTGGGGAGAATGGGGAATCGTTGTCGTAATTTATGGCGTTACGTTCGAAACGTTGCGGATGTTCAATTAATAACTTGTTATATATGCCGGAACGAATGAAAAATTATTGTTTTCCAATTGATTGTGGAAATTTTCAATTTTCCAACGCACGTGTGGTGTTCGTGTATGTTCGCGGTTTTTGTTTGTAGTTTTGTTATTATATGTACTTTTATTGGTGCAGTTAATTTTATTGCTAAAACTGAACGTGATGTTTTTAGGTTATCGGAGATTATTTTAGCTTATTTGTATGTTAGCCTGCGCCCATCATATTTTTATAATTGAATGTAATGTACGGGTGGAATTTTGATTTTCTCTCTTCCATTTGGGCCTTGCAGGGATGTTTTGTATTTGCAAATGGTTCTTATATTAGGGTTGCTATATGTACATCCTAGTCTACGGGGACATATTTTGAGGCTTGCGTCCCAGTTTTGAGGCTTGCGTCCCCGTTTTGAGGCTTGCGTCCCCGTTTTGAGGCTTGCGTCCCAGTGTCCCCTTAAGAAGGATATTTGTCCCAGTTTTCCATAGATATTATTTTAAAATGTATCTTTCCGATAATATATAATTAAGTGGGTTTGCACAATGGTAAAGGGCGCTACAGACCACCGTCAGGTTGAAGCGCATTCAGTACGCAGCACATCGAACCAAATTCTGTTCGTTCGCCGCACGGAATACCGCAAGATATACCGCTCCGATATTCCAGAGCGTCTGTAGCGCCCTTAACACACGGCTAGTGGCTATTATTTGTCAAATGGTAAGACTGTGGTCACTAGCCAGCCCATTCTTCAGACGTGGATTGCATCATAATTTGCCTTTTTGTCAAAGTCGGATGGGAGCTCGGTGTTTTCACCTACATATTTGCGTTGAGATTCGGGAAGACAAGTAAGTTTTTCCAATTTTCTCTTAAAGTTACCAGGTTACCTACTTATTCATTTCATAATATAGGTGATTCCTTAAACTTTAAAATTTTTACATCCATGGGAAGAAGAAAGTGTCATTTTTCTGACGAAAGGAGTGGTCATGTATTAAAAGAGGAAGGAATGAATACGAAGCACACTGCTCAATTTGCAATACTATTACATCAATTCAACATAGTGGAAAACTCATCATAAAAGAGCATATTAAGTCCGAAACTTATAATTCAAGATTGGTATCTGTATCGTCCGCCAAAAATATTTGATTAAGCAAAATTCCCAGGAAGATCTTTTGATATCTGCTGCGGAATTTTGATATCTGCTACAAAACTGTTAAGCATCATCAGACATTCAATTCATTAGATAGTACATCGAAGCTTAATTCCGTTATGTATCACGATTCCAAAATTGCGAGTAAACAATATGTGGCAAGAACGAAAGCAACTGCCCTAATAAAAAATATACTGGCACCTCATACTGTGGAAGTTATCAAACAAGATATGCAAAAATTCCATTTTATGGAATTTCTACAGATTCTAGCAATCACAAGTCTATAAAGATGTTTTCTTTACTCGTTCATTATTTCACTGAAGATGTTGGTTTAAAAATTAAACTGCTGCAGTTAAATGCATTACCAAATGAAACGTCAGATACGGTGACCGTATTTTGCATGGAGGGATTGAAAAAGTTTGATATTTCATTAAAGCGGCTCGTGGCATTTGGTGCTGACAATACTATCACTAATTTTGGAGGAAGAGAGAGGCGTGGCGTTAATAATGTTTTTTATAAATTGAAATTTCTAATAATTTAACTATCAAAAAATATAATAAATTATTTTTATTGGGGGGGGGGGTGGGGGGTGTTCCCGTCTATGGTCCGACAATTATGGCAACCCTATCTTATCGCAACCCTATGTATCTTGGTACTGGCTAATCAAGACATTGTCTATGCCTAGACATTCCCTACTTTACATTTTTATACTATATATTATAATTCTATTGTTTTTTTTATGATTACGTTTCAATTTATTACTTTATCTATGCACGTACGTAGTAAGAATAGATTAAGTTTTGTGATCATGCGAAAATTCGAACTCGAGATTTTGACTGATTCGAAATCGGAATCGATTAATGATCACGTTTTCATGATCTAGAAAAAATGTGTGTATTTTGGGGATTTTCTTAAAACCGTTAATCCTATCGAACTGAGACTTAATATCGGTCACTGAAATTCTTATTGACACGACGAAAATTAATATGTTGAATGGAAATGTTACCTCCCCTTATAGGTGTCCTCTTTTTTTAAGTTTTTGAATTCAATTATCTCCCAAACCGCTAACTGAATCGGACTGAATTATTTTAAGATGTAATAGAAATAATAATCTTTATAACTTTATATATTTATTTTTTGTCTGTGTATATGTATTTTTTTTATTTTTCTCATAGGTCTGTATTTTTTGACCATTGTGGTGCATTAGGGGCTCCCGTAATACCAATATAATCCAAACTTAATTTAAAAATAAAAAAAATATTTAAGTATTTACGGTTGATTAATTTTATAGTTAATTTTTTAACGTTAAACGCTTTTCATCGTTGCCTTGTATACTATAGATGTAAATCACTAGAACAACTAATTACAACTAATAAAATAATCATGTTTCTTACTTGCTGGAGCGGAGAGTAATCAATATTTCCTAAGTTTGGCTACTAAATTCGAATAAGACAATTAATTTCTGTTGGCTTTTTCTCGTTTATGAAATATAAGCGTTTAAAAATTGCGCATTTTTTTAAACGCTTATATGTATCTCATAATCCACAAGAAGTCAACTAAAATCATTGCTATATTCGAATTTATTCGTGCAGATTTAGTATAGATTGATGAGTCTCCACTCCGGTAATAAGTTTTGTTTGGAATATTATTGTTGGAAAACAATATATATAAATAAATAAATAAAAAATATATAAATATAATTGTTATGCGACAAATTTTTGGATTTTAATTTTTAGGTTTATATAAGTGAAAATTTAAGCGTACCCAAATAAATGTTGACATTCATTGTAGTTTTAAATAATTGCTTCAATTTTCATCTATATTATATTGTTTATTTAACTTGAGTACCGTAGGATTATACTCGTTTTATTAACTAGCCCTAGTAATGTTATTATTATATAATGAAAGCAGACAAATATTTCTTAAAAAGATTTATTTTACCATAGATAATATAATCTTATTTAACTAAATTTCGCTTACAGTTTTCATTACAGTTGACTTGAAAGATTTCATTCATATAAATAAATGATAATATGTTTTTCTACTTTGATAAATTATGGTCCCCATTTTAATTACTATTTAGAGTATTTTTATTTTTGTGAATCCGTAGCTTTGTTTTTTTTTTTCATTTTATTATATGTTTATGAAAAAATATGTTTGTTTTTTTATTTAAAAAATATTTTTATGTGAAGTGGTTCATGCTTGTCATATACATAATATGAAATTTGATTTCATGTTTGCTATAAACGTATGTATTTCAATCAAAGTTTACATATTTTTTATAACGATCAGATGTAATATTCAAATTCAATATGTGTGTTTATTTGACGAAGGATAATTCGCTTCGTATAAACAATCGTTTGGCAAATAAAATATAAGTAGTTGAAACGGGGAAAAAATAAACAAGGGAAAAATAGAATTGTATAAGCTTATGAAATGATCCACAATTCAATAAGGTCTGGTTTTATTGTAACACAAAATGTTGAAGCGTACGCAAACGGAACAAGATTGCCATTTACATAACCATATTTTGATGAAAGATATCGGATAAGCTAACCGAAACACACACAAAAGAAATGAAAACTCAATATGTAAATAAGCGATAGCATCTTTGAATAATCTAAACTAGGCGTAAGTAACGCACGATGCGAGTCGATTTATTTTCACGTCGCCACTTTATCGTAATAATTTTTAAACATATGTACATACATAGTTTATTTGTTAAAGTTTGCTAGAATATTTCAACGGCGATGTATATTTTTATTTCATATTTTTTTGTAGTACGAAACTTTGAATGTTTACACAGTGTATCATTAGTGTTGGAAAAGTAGCCGAGTAACTCGTTATTTCACTAAAAGTTAGTATCTTACTATTGTTACCGGAGAACTTTTGAAAGTTGTATACTCGACGAACAATGCCTCGGTTGCTATTAATTTCAATTATTTTGTTGCATTAATTAATTAATTATACGCTTTTGTAAGAGCTTTTATGTGTTTTTGAAATTTCGAAGTTTATTCTACGGTAAAATCTTGGGTCGCTCTCGTGTTGAATATTGTCTCATTTAATATTGTCTATGCAGGTGTTCCATGAAATGTAATACAATTGTACATATTACAGTGAGAATTGTTGTGTTCATACCAATTACATAGATATGATTGTTTGATTGCTTTCCCAATATATAAATCCACAGTTTTATGTTTAGAATCATCCAATTTCAGATGGCTACTAAATTTTTGATAGTAATTGAAGCTAATAGTCAGTGACTGTGTATCTACAAATTGAGTCATTTAATTACTAGTTTGATGAGTTAATTTTCTTATTGTATTTATCAAAATGTCCAATTTGTAAAATTAACAAAACACATGTATGTTTTCAGCTTTCAAAAATCACTTTATAATGAGTGGTAGTACAATAGAACTACACATTTCAAATTAAGATAACAAAACAACTGCCAAATAAAACTGAATATTAAATTGACCTATTGATACTGCTTTAAAGTTACTGATCATTTGTTATAATAACTGACCGAAAATGTAAGCAATTTATTTACTATCGTTTGTTACTCAGTTGATATTCAGTATATATTACAATATTTCTAATGTAGTACACCCGATCAACGCCGGTCATTTTAGCTATACTTTTTTTTAATAAAAATAGTATATTATTCGTTGATATTTCAACATTAATACCTATGTACATATATATTGAAACGGTTTCTACCTATATTTTTAAATAATTCGCATTACGCAAGTCCATATATTTATTTGAAGTGTTGAATAAAAATAAATAAACCCATTTTATGAGTTTATAGTCACATAGCTGGATTTTTAGTGTAAATTTATGGCCGTAACAACTAGCGGACCGCGAAGTAAATTGTACTAATGGTTTAACTTCAAACGCTATATGACATACAGTATACATATGTGATGCATCAATCCCATAAATATGTATTATAATATTGTACATAATATATTTTATTATTGTAATTATATATATTGTAAGTATTTTATTAAATTAAATATATATATATATATACATATGTATGTATCTATATGCATTAGGTTTATGATACGCGTATACGATTCATGTTAAGTGTATTAGAATCTTCTGCCGATCCGGTAAATGAGACGTGCCGCAAATTCGAGGCGAAGGAAATCCCCGGATGGTTTTCCGGCAAGCAAAGTGGCATAGGGGTCGTCGAGGGGGAAAACGGCCGGAAAAGTAAGGAAAATTTGACTCAATATATACGTGAGTCAAACGAGGAGTCCGGCGGACGGGAACATCAAATAATCCGGTGTGCAATAAAACAGACTCCGTCTCGGACTCCTAAATACGAGCCGCGAACCGGCAAATAGAGCCTGTGAGAAAATGCATTTTCACGACTTCCGGCACGGGGAAATTCTCGCCAAATATCGAAACACGATATTGCGAAGGAAACCTCATTTTATCCATTCACCGGTACGTCTCGATTGCTTTACATCAATCGACATGTACCATTTTTTATCTACATATTTATACGAATATCGGAAATGTGTTTGGAAATGGATTTTTCTTATTTATGTTGATTGACAATGATATAGTAGTTTTGAAAATGTTGTTATTTTGTTTTGTTTAAATAAATTTTATTTAAAACAGACATACATAAATCGATGCTTATTGATGCGAAGAAAATTGACTCGAAATGTTTGGCAGTGAACTAAATGCTTTGACATGTTACCTTTAATGTTACGTTTAAGATAAAAATTGACAAAATATATGCTTTAATTATTAAATATATTCGTTTCAAATTTTTTAATTAGTTTTGATGAAGCCTCACATGTTTGCATACGTAAATTTTTAATAATAAATGGATATGTGTGTGTTTTACATGAAGTAAAAAAATTGATTGAAAAGTTTAACGTAGATATCATAGAATCTCGCCATCAACTTTTAATGAATTGTTATTTGACTACGTTTTTGTATTTGTTCCTACGTACGTACTTATTATTATTTTTCCAATTTTCCGATAGGACTTTATTTTTATTATATTTTTGTGTATCATCATATACGCGAACGATACTGAACCCTTTTAAATTTAATACAACGACTCTTCGGCAATAAAACTGAATTTCTACGATTTCAACCCGGCCCCGAATTTCCCAAATATTGGATTACGTTTCGCGTTCGCACGATATTAAGCCAAAATAATGAAAAATAAACTCGTCTTATTTATAAACAACAACAACAAGTCGGAAAAAAGTGTATGAAAATCGATAAAATCCGATCACTTTTCGCGGAACGTGTAACCCGATTGTCATTCTGCAATTTTCCGCGTTTTTAATAATGGGACAGGGGAGTGGAGAGATATAAAAAATATATAAAAACAAGCCAAATAGTTTCTGGTTTTAGTGTGTAGGTGAGCTGAAACGATATCCTAGCGTTATTGGTTTCAGTATATCTTGTGTAATAACGAAGCGAAACACATATAGAGAATGTACGTGGTTGTTATTTGGAAACGTGGCCGAGAATTTGTGTTGCCATATTATATTCGGAGAATATTCCATCCCCTCGTCTTCCCCTCTCTCTAAGTCTTGGAATAGAAATCGTGGATTTCTGCAATTTAGAGAACACACAAACGTCTTGTCGATCCTTTAGGCATCGCCGCAATTGTTCTCATTCTAATTTGTTAGATGAAACCGGGCAAAAGTGTAAGCTGTTTGTTGTTCTCATACTGTGTGCAATTCCATTTTGAACAATGAATTGAATTGTGGTTATTTCGTTTACGTGAATATATGTACATTAAAATGTAGTAGGTAGTTGGAGTATAGGGAAACAAAGTGTTTGATTTCGTATGTGGATTGGAAACAATGTTGAAGTTGTTTAAAATTGACCAAGTTGTGTGTTCGATTGCATTGTATAGTTTTTTTATTGAAATTGAATGTATTTAAATTTGTATGTGTTAGATAGTAAACATAAGTGCGCCATTTTATTGGTTTAATATTTATTTTTATTCTAATATGGCATATGATATTTTTATTTATTTGTGGGATATCACAATTTTATTTCGAAAATAATAATTTATCTCTCGGCAATTTTTATTTATTTTCAAATTTTTATTTTTAGTTTCTAATGAAAGCTTTGGATCATAAATATTCAATTCAAAATCAATTTATATATATACAATAAACACGTGTATTCGAGAGAGAAAAGCAACATAATGGGTAGACTTTTTTTTACTTGCCTTAAAGCATAGCTATTTGTTTGTATTATACTGGAGTGGTTTTTAAATACAATTTATACTATGCTGAAAAAACTATGTGAAAACATACAAAAATATTTTCAATTTAATTTAATAATTTGTACGTACATACATGTATGTACGTATATGTTTGCATATGTAGATATGCAGGTGAATTGATTTTCCTCAATGAAGCAGACATTCGAAGCATTCCTTCGATTTAGCTATACCTAAATTTGCGCTCCCCTTCAAATGGTTACAAAGCACGCGGCCGCATGCTCATTTCATACTTTTGTATCGGCTTTTGCCATTTTAAACTTGCCAGAAAGATCCAACACAATTTTAAGCATTGCCAATCAGCAATGTACATCGTTATCTCACCTGCGCAACCCCATGAATATTTCGTCTTTCGTACATGCTGAAATTCAAACAGTCAAAATTCAATCAAAATAAGCATGCAGCCGCGTGGTTTGCAAGCATCTATAGCAACCCCTAAATTTGAGACTCGTTTATTGTACAGCCAATTTATCGCCAGACTTCAATTGATTGCGATCCAGTATGAAAACATTTTTAGGTACATGATATATATTTAATATGTTGGATTTTGAAAATTTGTGGAGTTAATTCAAATTGCACGACCCGGCATTGACTTTAAATGTAGTTTGAGACCAAATGACACGGGTCGACAGGTCGAAACGGATCTCTCTTGTCACACCGGGCGTGATTTACCCCGCGTCCTGAGGATATATCGGTCGTGATTTCGGGGCCGGTTTTTCTTGACCGAAAAGAAAAATCAAGAAAAACCGTCGTCGTCGTCGTTGTCAGACGGTAGAAAATTATTTCCTCGGAGGAAATTCGCACACGCGAAATCGATTGATTTATGATATTTTCTCTCCCCCTCAGTCGTCATCGATTCGATTCGTATGCATAATTGATATTGAAAGCTTAGTGAGCCGATTAATTACACTTTTATTGAGATAAAAGTGTGTATAGTTGGTTGTGTGATTAATTTATATATTATACATACGCGTATAACGTGTGTTTCTTTTTTACATGTAAGCGTTATCTGAATTTATTTATTTGTAACTGTTTTTACACATGTCTATATAATTTACATGTCTATATAAGATTTTTGTACATAAACCGTATTTAACAAGTATATATGTATGTATATATGTATATAGCCAACAGTATGGCTCGGTGGTTGCGTTTATGTCTAGTACCGAGAAGTTACCGAGTTTGATCCCATGCTAATCTTTAATACTGGTAGTCGGACTTGGATATTTGTGACTCCAAGTCGACCGTTTCCTATCAGATTTGCCGAGTTATCTGATTTCATTGTTAAAACGGTTCCTCCAATCAAATTGGAAAAAATCATCCTACCTGCTGTCACAAATATCTGAATTTGATTTATGTACAATATGTAAAAAATTATGTTCAAGTCTAATTACATACATGTCTCAATGGATTAATTAATTAATTAATTTACTGTTGATTTCGTGTTCTTCAGCCTTTCGAAATACAGCGATTGATGTAATAAAAAATGCTGCGTATATGTTTGTAATTAATTGTCTAGGAAGGCGAATTGGGGTTTTCCTGTTAGGCTTTCCTGCTATATGTATATCTATGTAAAAATAAATATATATTTGCGTGTTTTAAGAGCAAAGGATTTAATATTAAAATTTTCTCAAAACGAACTATTCATGCATATTTGTTTCTATTTATGTATATATTGTATTAAAAGGGTGTATTTTACATATTTAAAACTATTACGTCATAAGTTTTAACGTTAATTTAAAATCATGTATCAATTCAGACTCAAGACCCCCTGTTGCAATATCAACAAACAAAACACTAGTAGAAAATATAAGTCAAACAAAATATAAAGGTTTTTACAATACATTAAAATACGAGTGTACTTTTAATAATAAAGAGAAAAAAATAATTGTATATGTACCAAAGGATTGATTTAGATCTATTTGCAACGCTGGTATTGATATTATTATTCTGTGTATAACAATATAATATTATAAGTAAAATTTAGTGGTAAAAAAGTAGGCCTGATTTACATAAACATATTTACGAGTATCACTTATTATAAATATAAATATATAAAAACATGTAAAATAAATGTTACGAATTTGTAGTAAATATAAACTTATTTTATTATAAAACATTTCAAAATTGAAATTTGTATTTTGTATTTTGATTGAATTGATTTATTTTTGAGCAATATTTATTTTACATAAAAAATAGAATGTAGAAAATGATGCATTGAATGCATGAAAATGGTCAATTTTTGTAATTGCAATGTTTCGTTTTGAATCGTTGAATTTTTAATAGCATTAAAACTCGTTTGAAATAACATGAAATTGCTGTGTGTCGTCACTACAAGTGCGCGAAATTTATTCATCGAAAAAAAATATGTAAAAAACAACACTGTATAATGTTATATATTAACCCTTGCGACGTATAATATAAACTGCGAAACGGGTAGAAAACACAAAATAAATCCTCGGCACATGAATAAATTACAAAATTCGTTTTTTGTTGAACGCTTAACACTTAAATTACGAGCGCGCCGAAACATTTTAAATTCATATAAAGTTTAAAACGTCGTTTGATGTTCATTATTCAGAATGACCGAAAAGTTGGCCCTCTCGCCATGGACGGGGGATGATGGAAAGGGATCGAAGGAGACGAGGGGCAGGAAGGAGAAGACGAACAGAGTCTTCCGGTCGAGTTTTAAGTAAAATTCACATTAAGTTCCACGGCTTCATTTCCAAATCAAATCGCGTACAACTCGTTCGCGCGCCAAACTTTATCGCCAACCACCCACCCACCCACCCACCGGTTATAAAAAGTTACAAATCTGGACATGGACACTTCCCCATCCCTATCTCACCCCCTTAGAATCATTCACTAATATCTCCGTATCGGCTGGGGTTACCAAACATCCTATTTTCAAGGCAAAAAATCTAAACATCGGTCTATAAGAGAAGTCTGCTTGTCTTATACAGATTTTTGAGCATAATAAGTTATTCTTAGGATTTACTTCATGAATATTTTTCTTTATCTCACAAAAGCATATGTTATATCAGGATTGACACTCGTAAAACGGTATTGTTTTATTCACCTCAAACGAGTTTTTATATTACATATACATAAGTGTATTCAATTTATGATTATTGGTCATTAAAGAAATTCCAATGTACACTTTTATTTTATATATAATACATATACACTTTTTGATTTTTAAATGCTTTTCATTACTAAATTATATTCACAATACATCTAATATCTCTTTTAATAGCTTCTATTTTACAATTTTTATTTAATTTTGTTAGTAATCATAGTATTATATTATTCGAATGTTAATGTACAGCATAATAGGAAAAAGAGCTAAAAACCCTATTTACAATTCTTATAAATGTTCATAATACATGTAATACAGAATATTAATTAAAGACTCTCTAAATTCGACGATCTAAAGCAGATTGTGTTAAAGTAATCTATGTTTTATACCTGAAGGGTATAGACATTTATAAAACATTTTATGTACATTTGAGTACTGTTCAATATATAAAAAATCGGTTATATATATATGTATTTATATGTAAAAATTAGCTAACAGCATTGATTTCTGTTTAGCACGCAATACTTTCAAACCGCGTGGTCACATGTTCTATACCAGCCCGATGCTGCTGGCCAGACCTTGAAATGTGACTCTAAGCCGATCTTTTCCTATCAGAGCTTGCCAATTTATCTGATTTTCACTGAACACGACCTATTTCTAAAAAAAATTTAGTTTTTTGGCATCTCAAAATTTGCTGAATTATAAAATGCTGCAAAAATGCAAATCTATCAAATTTTTCAATTCTATCCATATGCGTATGTATGTATGTACTATATATGTATGTATGTCTGTATAATGATTTGTAAAAATTACTCCATAAATGTTTTATCAATGTTTATAGGGCTCAAAGCAGTCATGTTTTAAAAAGTATTTTTTTCCTAATTGCCAAATTTTTGAAAAATTATCGTGCCTCCAATATTTATTTTGTTTACATAGATGGTAGCGTTTTCTATATTTGATTGAATAAACCTTAGAAAAATAAATGTAAAATAATTTACTAACATACCACTTTTAACTTGGAAAGTATTAGCAATTAACTGTGAGATTTTGGTGATTTTTAACTAGCCTCTTCTTACTTCACTTTCAATTTTTTCATCTGATTTCGTCTGACAAAATTCGGGTTCTTATCTGATCGTTTTCAAACTTTGCCATTTTGCTCGGTTTGGTCATCAGTATATGTGGAAATCCGCCATTACGAAAAAAGTCCGCCATTACGATGGTGAAAAATAATCGTAATGGAAACGTTTGAAAATACTCCATTATCTTTCTCGGTGACGTCTATTGTCCACATTGCTGGATTTATCCACACTATTCCGATCGTTTTTTCCCATTTTGCCACCCTCTCGCTACGTCAAATTTTAATTGTTTAAACGCCTATAATTTTTTTCTTTTTCCACTCTATATTTTATAAAATTTGCCTTATAGGTTCTCATTATCTCTCATAAATATTTTTAGTTCACTCATAGTGTTATTTAAAAATGAAAAAACACTTTATACTGAGGTATGGTGGATCAAAATTTTCTAAATTGTATGGTCTTTCAACTAGGGATCCCAAATATTCGAATACCGAATATCAAATAGTAACTTTAAATTATTCATTTGTAGTTTTAAGAAGTTCAAGATATTATTAAAATTTTAAGACAATCATTATCCGGAACATCATATAGAACTAAATGTGCTGTAGATTGAAAATAAAAAAAATAAGTTCGTATAAAAACAATATTCGAATATTCGGATTTGGGATTCCTACTATCAACCCTTAAAGGCCTTGCACTTAGCTTTATAACACCCTGTATATATTATAAATATATAAAATAAAGTAAAATATATAAAACTGATGTTTTTTGCTGCAAGGGGACGAAAATTTGAAGATTGTCGAGTGTCCTCTTTTCTAATGATCAGGATATGGTAACCCTAGTATTGAGTCGTCGATGCGTTCCTCGAGGGTGGGTCGGTCCAGGGGGATGATATCCAGGCGCACGTGTAATTTATACGAGTGGTTTTCCCCACCCACCGCCCACTCGCTTCTCCACCGTAGTAGTCGAAAAGCAATAACCGTCTCTCGAAAAATATCGACGGATGGGAGGGAGGAGGGTGGAGGGGGGGGGGGGTGGAAAAGGTGGGTTAACGGGGGAAAGTTTATAGATTTAACCCCGAGACGGACGTGAATTGCCTGGGAAATCGTCATTGGTGAAACTCTCTAACCGGTCGCACTAGCCCCCACTCTCCGGTTGACAGTCTAAATGAAACTTGCGCCTTGATATTATTTGCCTAATGTCAGAGTCGCGATTTCTCCTCTGTGTGGACTTTGGGTGTCCCCTTAGAGTTTTCCTAGCCGTCGAGGCTTCGATAGTTAGTTTGTCTTGCGTGTTGACAGTCGACCAGACTTCGGTTAAGTTTTTTTTTATTTTTTTATGGGTAGTTGTGGTTTAAGCGGTATAAGTATTTTTTCGTCCAAAGTTTATGTCGAAAGAAAGTGTCAATTTGTCTAAATTGAATTCCTTTGATAATACTCTTTATATATTTAAATTTATTTTATAAATAAAATTTAGTATTTTCAAATTGTATAAAATTTAGAATTGAAATTCATGAATACTGTACATAAGACAGGTACACGCAAGACGACTGCACAAATGGAAATTGTACAAAAGACAGATACTCATATAGACAACTGCAAACATGGAAATTATACACAAGACAGACACTCATATAGACAACTGCACACATGGAAATTGTACACAAGACAGACACTCACATAGACAACTGCACACATAGAAACTGTACACAAGACAGACACTCCTATAGACAACTGCACACATGGAAATTGTACACGAGACAGACACTCATATAGACAACCGCAAACATGTAAATTATACAAAAGACAGACACTCATATAGTCAACTGCACACATGGAAATTGTACACAAGACAGACACTCATATAGACAACTGCACACATGGAAACTGTATACAAGACAGACACTCACATAGAAAACTGCACACATGGAAACTGTACACAAGACAGATACTCACATAAACAACCGCACACATAGAAATTGTACACACGACAGACACTCACATAGACAACTGCACACATATAAACTGTACAAAAGACATGTGCGCGGACTTTTATCCGAATGGACACTTGGCCGAACGGATATTTGGCCGACAAACGGTTGACCAAACGGAAATTTGGCTGATTGAAATTTTTAAATGGTCTAATTTATTTCTAATCAGCATAGAATGGATGTCAAATGATGCTGATTATGATAAAAAATGAATAAATAAAATTTAAAATAGTATCTTTACACACTATTCTTTTAATTTTATGTTTATTAAAGCTTTATTAAAAGTATTATTTTTAAATGATTTTGTGTTTTATTCATCTTAAAAAAAACGCATTTTTTTAAATATAAAACGATAGAAATTTATTAATTAATCTAAATTATTGAAAACTCACTAAAAATGGTAACATTATTCAGATATCACTTCGACGTATCCTAAAAATTTGATTAATTTAAACAATTAAAAATTTCATTCTGCCAATTGTGCCTTCGGCTTAGTGTCCGTCCGCCAAGTGTCCATTCGGCCAATGAGTTTGAATTCTATTATTGAATGAATATATAGAAATAGGACAGGATTGCCAATTTATTGAAACCGTTTCCAATGAAATCAGATAAATTGACAAACTCTGAAAAGAAATGATCGACCTTGGAGTCACATATCCAAGTTCTATATAATCCTGTCTTATTTTTATATATCATTAATTCTAATATATTATAATAGTCCATTTGGATTTTTATAGTTTTCAATCCTTTGAGGGCGTTTGAATCGAAGCATATTTAAAAGAAATAATTAGAAGTCGGTCTGTTAGTTTGTGTAATAAAATATCATGAAATTGAATGAAACTATTATATAATATATGTATTCATTTGAAGAGGAAAAACTAATACCTAACTGAAATATCCGATTATTGAGGGCTAATCGTACAAAAAACTTATCACAAATAGTAAAATGGGATAAATTTATATTATGTATTTATGATTGTAGTAATTGCCCCAATTGTTCAAATAAAAACACATCATCATAATACAAAATATTCCATCAAATCATTTTCAACATTACGAGTGGCTGAAAAATTAATTTTCGCCATGGAAAAAATTTTTTTTCGAGTATTTCAAATTACACGCTTCAATGATTTTCGTTTTTAATTATCGCACCTTAGAGTAAAATCATATAGCTAGCAACAACTTTATTATTTATGTTAAATTTAGCTGAATTTATTCCGTTCATGAAATATTTTGACTATTCAAATTATTCATTAATTTTAAACGAGTTCAAGTCTTACAATAACCGATAGACTGAATTACAAAATTTAATCAGAATAATATTTGATACTTTATTTGAATAATTTTCACTGAGTATTATAATATGTTTCCTCGAATTCATTTCACTATAATATTTCCTGTACTGTATTTATCAGGGCTGTGTCGAAAAACTGACTCCGACTCATTTTAATCACATTTATGTACATGCATATTGAATAACCTACAAAGAGTGACTCAACAAAATGCAATGTATGCAAATCTGATACACAGTGTTTCTATCTTTGCCTTTGAGGTCAAATAGAGTAATATAAAAGGTAGTTTGTATATGTATTTGCACCATCTTTTATTCATTAAATATATATTCAATATTTAGTTATATTAACCCTTTGAATGCTAAACAACGATATATCGTTGTTTAGTTTACGGACAAAATTATTATAATGAAATTTCGAATTCTTCATGATCATTTTGTTGCGTAATTGTTTTATTATATATAGAAATATAGCCAGCAGTATGGCTTAATGGTAGCGTGTATGTTTAGCACCAAGTGATCAGTGAGTTTGATCCGCCATACTGCTGGTTAGATTTGGGGGTATTTGTGACTCCAAATCGATCGTTTCTTATCAGAGTTTAACAATTTTATCTTATCATTGTTGAAATGGTTCCTCAAAATTGGCAAAAAATAATCTTTCCTGCTGTCACAAATCTTCTGTATTTATTGTGTGTATAATTTGTAATAATTATGTACAAAATCTAAATCCATAAATGTCGCAATGGATTCATTCTGTAATTAATTAATTAATTAATTTTTGATTCGTGTTCTTCAGCTAGTGGAAATACAGTGATTTATTTAATAATAAAATGCTGCATTGTTTATAATTAATTGTCCAGGAAGGCGCATTGGGGTCTTCCTGTCAAGATATCCTGGTATATACATACATATATATATGTAAAAAAAAAATTACGATTGTTACGTGGTTCTTACCATTATTACATCGAACTATCAGATACGATTTAAATTTCCATTGTTGACTAAGCCGCACAAAATGACAAAGTATCAAAACGATCAGAAGACTGTAGAAAAATAGACTGAATCGATTGCGAAGTGAAGTATAGAAGGTATATAGAGGCTAGTAAAAAAGGTTAACCCTTTGTAGGCTAAACAACATTGTATCGTTGTTTATGAAAACGGCGAGGATTGCTAACAACGATCGTTGTTGTCATCATAATAGTCGTATTTAAATTCTTACTTGTGAGCCAGGGCATCATTGTATGAAACATTTAATATATACATATATATATATATATATATATATATATATATATATATATATATATATATATATATATATATATATATATATATATATATATATATATATATATATATATATATATATATATATATATATATATATATATATATATATATATATATATATATATATATATATATGTATGTATATACATATATTTATACCAATGCAACGCATTTTTATTTGTACTCGGGCAGTTTTCTAATTCCACTATTTTGTATCTTTAATAATATAGAATGTAGAATAAAAACCAAAACAATAGAAAATCGTTTTATATTTTAGAGGTCATAAGCCATCGTACAATTAAATGCAACTAAAATGCACACCAAATCTGCCAATGAAGTATTTTAATGAATTATTTATTTCTTAAATGTTAGCATATCTCACTAGGATTTTGAAAAATATCAAAGGGTTAAACAAAGTCTACAATTTTAACATAAGAATTAGTATTATTAAAACACAATTGTATTTGTAATGTCAAACGAGTTTCGGGAAGTGCGCGTGAGATTTCCCCGCGCAGAATTTTAACATTCTCGCCGAAAATAATGATCGAAATGTTCTGTCGACGAATAAATAACAAACACATGAATCATGGACGAGGCAAGACGTCGTTTAACGTATTGTTTGTTTGCTCTTGAGCCCTTCGCAATAACTCGCTCATTATATTCGGAGCTAGGAGAGTGGTGCCGTAAGGGTTACGCGCGTGTACTACTACAATGCGATGACGGCAATAAAAACGACCCTTTCCTTTTCCACCTGTGAATATTTAAAACGAGGTGGGTGGGGCTGGGGTGACCCGTCGGCGAATGTGGGACCCGCGAACTTTAACCCTTCGCCTGCTGGTCTCCCTCTTTCTCTCTCGCTAATCCCCCGAATTTCCATACTATTATTTCGGCCGAAATTAACGATTGCAGTCCCGCGAACGGAATGAATGTATAATCGGTGGCATTTCACGGTAATTTTGAATTTTAAAGGTCTGTGTGTGTGTGTGTGTTTGTGTTTGGAATAAATGGTTAGAGCTTTGTATTATGTCCGATGTCCACAATGGTCGGAATGTTTATTTGCGTTTTTATTTTAAACTAGTGTTCTGCCCGTTGATTTCAACGGATAATTTTGGAAAGGAATTGATATACGAATTAAAATAAAGTTATATGTTATCTATATATATGTATATAAAAATAAGGCAAGGCAAGTTTCGGAACTTAACGAATCTTGCCTTATTAAACTCGCCAGAAAGATCCAACTCAATTTTAATAATTACCATTTTAATAATTGCATCTGTGCACATCTAAAGGTTACTCGTCATCTGATGTGCAATCTATCATTCGAGAAGACGAGAAATGCGTTTAAAGCTGCCAACCAGTTTATCTGTCGTTCAGTCTGTCTGGTGATTGTCGAGCGCTTGCACCGCACCGTTTTAGACTATCCATGATGGAATTTGTAAAATCGAGGAAATGAAAAGAAAGAGAGATTAAAATACAATTAATTTTTGAGTTTTGTATAATTTAAAGGTTTTCTGAAAACCATTCAAATTTGTTTTTGAGCTCTTTTTCCTATTATGCTGTACATTAACATTAGAAAAATATAATACTATGATTACTTACAAAATTAAATTAAAATTGTAAAATAGAAAATGATTAGTAGCTATTAAAATAGATATATTGTGAACATAATTTCGTAATAATAAAAAGCATTTAAAAATCAAAAAAAAAAATTCAAATTTCAACTATGCATTTTAATATTTTGAAAATATTTAACTTCAATTTGTGTATTAAAGTAGTCACTGGTATAATTACGTGATTTTCCTGTACGGATTTTGACAAAAATATCATAATAAGATACTATGATTTGAGTTACAAAAAAATAAACCATAATATGTCATTTGCTGTGAATTTTTCCGTAATCAGGTTGGTAGTAAATTTACTGAATTAAAAATACTTTGTATTCTCTGACAGATACTTGACAGAGACTGATATCTATTACCTTCTGCGAACGTTGAAATGTTGATGTTGATTGTTGATGATTTAAACCTGAAAACCGCAAAACACCATTACTGCACCAACAACTCTTAAGAACAGATCAGTATCCATAATATATTATTTTTCCGTATTGAGAGCCGGAGACTCGTCCGGGCGGATCCGGAAACTGCCACCCACCCCCACCCCCTATCCTACTCCGGATCGCCGGGGAGGCTGTAGAGATCCCACCCCCATACCGACCGTCCCGAATGCGGCTTGAATACTTAAAGAGAGACCCGTCCCTCTACGTCTCGGGATTATTGCCTTTGCATAGCGCGAATCCAGATACAGGACCTGGCCGTTTCCACACGTCCGATCCGACGTTCCGACCGGTTCAAGACGGCACGTAATGCACCGGTTCGATGCACCGACCGGTCCGAATCGAGAGATTGACATATTACCGTGTGAATTTTTAAACGATTTTCCGAGATGTTTGGGTGTTTTTCCAAAGGGTATATACATTCATTGAAAATGCCTTTAAAGATTATTTTGATCAATATATATGTTACAGTGAAAGAATATTTCATGTGAAAATGTATAATATTTTCACCAATTCATGCAGTGAAGTTTTAATGTACATATGTATGTAAATACATATATGCAACGTAGACGTGCGCATGTGTGCATGAGTCTTCTCATGCACCAAAATAACTTGAAATCCGCTCCAAAAGTGTATGTATTCTTTTAGTTATACAATTTAAATTCGACCTTGATTTTGGGACTTTTAAATGGCAGTACATATGTTACAGTGAAAGCATATTTCAAGTGATAATATATTTTCAGTAGTAAAAATATATCTTCACCAATTCAAGCAGTGAAGATGTATCAAAAAATGAATTTTAAAACGTTTAACTGTATAAATTTAACAATAACAACCCAATCTTAAATGGATAGGGCCAACCCTTACTTAGCCTAACCTATCCTAACCGTTAAATAATACCAACTTTAAAAATCTAATCTTTAAATAAATAAAACCAACCCTGAAAATTTAATTGGTAATGATTTCACTGAAACGTCAGTGAAAATATATTTGCACTTGAAATTTAATTTCACTGTGACATATATAATATGGCTATTCTGTCTGTCTGAGATAACGCTCACCGTATTATAATAGTCGTTTCGATTTGACATATGTACATACGTCACAGCTAAACCACTGCCAAATCGTATATATGTAATAACAAAATAAAAAAAACTTCTATATATACTGTTCGATACCAATGTTTCCTCTATGCAAATATATGGCGCTAAATCTCTGAGAATTTAACGCCATCTATTGAAAGTTTATTTAATTAATTAATTAATTTTTCAATCGGTGTTTTATATTGTTTATATGTATGAATGTATGTAGGTAGGCAGGTTGATGTTACCATTTATTTTTCATACTATACAATTAAATACAAATATTGAATTAAATATATTTATTTTAAAAAATTCGTTGATCGTTAATTCAGATGATGTTTATAAATAACAATAAAAGATTATAGTAGTAGTAATGAAATGAAGAAATGTTACAAAACAATTATGTATTTTTATTTCAGTAAGAAATCTTAAATAAAATTCGCCCGGCAAATTTCCTTTAATAGATGTAGAATAAACATAAAATAAAAATTATATCTTAAATGTATTCTTTATAACAAAAAACATTCACATTTTGTTTTAAAACAAATTTTATCAAGTCAAACTTTCATATTATGTTTGTAATTAGTATATTTTGCTTAAAATATGTTAACTATAGATTTCATTTCAAACAATGAAAACATTTGTATATTGTGCAAGATATCAACGAAATTTGTAAGATATTCTTTGTTTTAAGTAGACTTGTTTTATAACTATTATTATATAAAGTCTTCTTAAATTGATCATTAGAATAGCTTAGTTATATTTCTTGTAAACAAAATAATTCGTTTATTTTAAGAATGTCTTGTTTTATACTAAATAATAAATAGTGCATTATTTAAATTATTTAAATCCGTACATGCTATTATTAGATAATATATTCGACCAAGAAAAATCTGTGTAAATCAACTTATATTTAATGCAATTGATAATAAAATGCTAAATGTTGTAAATAATCTAATTTATCATTTTGATTTAATGTTTTAACCATTTAAAAAATTTACTGCTGTTAAATTATTATGTAGAATAATTCATACGGAATTAATCGAAAGCTTATAATAAATTAATAACAGTTAAAATAAAATTATAAGTCATTACACGGTATTAACTGATACACCAATTTGCCCATAATGTGCGAAGGGGTGTTTAATTTAGCGGAAAATCTGATTAATCGAGGGGGAAAACACACGTCGGTAAAAGTCGAGAGATGCTTTTTCACGCTTGGTTAAACGCGCAAAACGTACTCAGATTATTCAATTAAAAAAATTTTCCACGAACCACCTCTGCTATCGAACAATTTACCTTAAAAATAAATGTGGATCCGCCGACTATATTTAAACATAAAATTATGTCCTAACTTGAAAGATTTCATGCTTGTTAATATGATCTTGTGCTTTGAAATAAAAAAAACACCTAAATGTGAACGAGGGTTAGTATATAACATCGAAATTAGACAAAGTGATACATTATAACATTTTATTTTATCTTTAATTTATACCAGGAAGACCTAAGAGGTAACCCCAATGCGCCTTTCTAGCCAGAAACTTTGTACATTTGATACAAATATTATTAGTATTATACAAAGTACATAAATACATATCAATTAATATCCACAGAGATTTATTGTCAAATTTGTAAATTTGCGGCGTTTTTACAATTCAGCGAGATTCTAGATTGTTGAAAATTCAAGATTTAGCAAGAAAATGGGTAAGGTTGCCAATTTGTTGGAACCATTTCTATTAAAATTACATAAATTGGCAAACTATGATAGGAAACGATCGAACTGGAGTCAAAAATCAAAGTTATGGCCAGCAGAAACCAGTGGGATTTGAACCCGTGACCATTCTGTTCAAAGCATTTAATGCTAATAACTAGTCAATTTTGCTAGTTACTATACTTTAATCTGCACATTGTTTGTTTAGTATTTTCATTGAGGATTGATTGTGTTGATTGCGTCAATTATCATCGAAACAGGGTCTCCGGTTAAGTGCAACGAGTCTGACCCTTAGGCCGAGGGCTGGCAAACGAACCCTTCGTTCGCTCTCCCTCAAACCCCTTCCGCTTCCGTCGCTGGAAGTTGAGTCGTTTGTCGAACTTTCCGAGTAAATCAATTAATGGTATATTGTCACATCGGAACAAATGTCGGTAATAAACGGGTAGGGCACCCGCGAGAGGACCTCATCCTCCCCCTCGATCCCACCCCTACCCGTTTGGGCTGCTGAAGAATCGGCCCCATTAATAATTCCGTCCCAGAGAGCGCGTTTCGACAGTAAGTTTTGTTCTAAATGTTGCTAAAGGACCGGGACTATTAAGAACACTGTGCTGGGCATACGTTTAACCGGTCAAAATTGAACAAGGCTTCTATTAATGTCGCATAAATCAAGCGGTGCAGTCGCGTCCGGAAAATTCCGGTCCCGATCATTTCGATGCTAATTTATTTTCGGCAGGGTGTTTTCTATTATTTTATCGAGGTTTTCAAGGGTGGGTCTTTTCCAGGCGTTTTCCGCGGCCCGTGAGTGTGCTCGGGTCGGGGCGGGGAATCTATTTGTTTTTCCCGTACCCTGGGATATATTAATAACGGTGAAAAAAAGAAAAACGACATGCACACGAACGCCGACACTCTACAATTTGAAATTGCGCTGTGGAAAATTTGTTGGTGCCTTTTTTTGCGTTGAGCTACATATGTATATGTATGGGTGTTTTAGAAATGTGTGCATTCATATTTTGGAATATGGAGTCAAAGACTAGGAAATGGTTTCAAATTTATTTCATTATTTTAATGGTTGTATTATATTATTTAATAACTATATAATTATTTCGCAGTCTAAATTGCTAAGAACACTATAGGATATATATGTATTATATGTACATATGTCACGTTCCAGCGGTTTCAAAAAGTTAATTAGGATGATGAAAATTCAGTCAACATCCCAATCAATATTTATTTATTATTTTTATTAAATTTAATTAAATAAGTAAGATTCGCTTAATCCTTATCCAGAGGTATACTCGCCTCTTAAAATTGCAATAGCTCGATTATAAAAAAATGGTTATTATCCCTTTATTGACTAATTACTTTATTTATTTATTATAATAAAATATTTAAAGACTTATGCATTCATCAGAATTTTTTTTTAAATATTTGAAATGCGAAATTATTACTATTTCAGATATGGGGTTAAAATAAACGATAGTATTAAAATATTTTATATGCTTGTAAAATCGAATCGAATATAATATAACCTTATATTTGATCATCAATTCAGTTAATTCATATAATTATGAGTCGGAATACGGTTTTGGATGTCAATTTCAACAATATGTTATCGAAAACCCAATTAGTATGGAATACAATTTTTATATTCTAAGTATGCAATTTTGCCACCAAAAGACCACATAATATGCGACTCGCAAGCCGCAGGATGATTATCATGGCCTTAATGTGAGACATCATTTAAATTGATATAAATAAATTATTTTTATTTTTAATAATTCCAGTGTATAGAACTAAAATTCAAAATATGTTCAGTGTATAGAACTAAATCAACTATCTTACTAATGATTTCCAAAGTTCCATTTATTATTTTAAATTTAAATATATTTAATATTATCAATATAAATCATTTTATGATTTAATGATCAATTATTCTCCTTGTAAAACCATAGTAAACAATAAAACATTTTAAAAGCATTTCAATATAAACATGGGTCCAACGGACGTACTATATCCGTTTTTGTTAGAAAATTGAAATATCCGTACTAGGGTTAAAATTTAATTCTTATATTATACACATTTCAACATTGGTATGTTCAAAGAACTATTTGAACTTGATCTTGAGATTTGAACTTGGTGAAATGCGTAGTCAATGTTCAATGTAGGTGTTGTCAATGTTCATCTCATCGCAAATATTTTATCTAATCCCAAGTTTTGTGGCTTTGTTATTCCCACGTATGACTGTTCTAAACTAGAGTATGGTAATATTATGAGTATATGTATGTACATACACCAAAATTGATAACTGTAGATTAAGACAAACGAAACCATCTTACATATGTATAATATTTATGTACATATATTGATGTCGATGACATCAAACATATTATGTTTCCTACATACATACATATAACGAGGTTTGACTATAAATAATTTATGTAAAAGCTTTTTCAACAAAAAAAATGTGGCAAATGATTAAAAGGCATTCTACTACATAATGTTTGGAAAAAATTTTAATGTTTAAATACTTGAATTAACGATCGTTTATAGTAGAATTTTATTATTTTCAATGCCGTTAAATAGCTTTTATTAACTCATAGTCGTAATAGGTAAATATGGTGAAAACGTGTCTCGAGCGATAAAAAGCCCTTAAATGGTCCAATTATAATATTTTTCATATTTTTATTAAAGTGACAGTGCACAGCATTTATATATGAATAGGAAGTTTTCCGACACATGTTTGAGAACGGGTCAAAGCTTCGATAATTTTCGCTAAATTTCCAAAGCAATTTAACAACGAACACACAATCGTCGTGGCGAATTGAATTCGCCAAAAAACAATTCGAAATATGCGGTCGTGCAAACAAAACGGGCGTCCGTTGCATAAATCAACCCCAATAAGAGGTGTGGGTGGGGGCGAAGGGTGATGGTAGTTGTTGGAAATGCTCGAAGTGGGTGGGAAGGGGTCGAAAGCTCGTATGAGCCGGCAAAAGCTCAAAACACAATGAATAATTGCCGTGAGCCGAAGCGCTATATTAAAGATGAGATGTAAAGAGCCGGTCCCGGAGAAAAAGACTAAAAAAATAATAAAAAAATATATATACATACATACATTCATATATATGTATGTGTTTGAGACGCTTTCTAGAGAGCGTTCTCGTTTTCTTTTTCTTTTACTTTATTTCATTTTTGAATAAGCCTGAAAAGCGACCATAAATCCTTTTTTTGAATGTAGACAAAGAGATATGTCTGAAGGCTTGAGGTTCGAACGTTTGAGCGTCCGCGTTCCGGTGATCTGAATAAACTGCTGAAAAACCGACGCTTTCATAAAGGAAAAGTCGCCCATTTTTTAAAAAAGCATAATACCTGTATACGTGAGGTTTAATTCATCGCATCTGTCGTAATAAGTTAAAGGTTAAAGTGGCAGGTCATTTTAATATTGAATATATTATACGTCTTGACCTTATTTGACAGATCAAAACGAACAGTTTTGAATTCGCATAGTGCCAAAAAATAAATAAATTGAGGGAAAATATGAATGGAAAATTGAGAGTTTAATCTTATCTGGTATACTATCATATATGAGTGATTTTTTTAAAATTATTTAAAAAAAGTAATTTAAACAACAATTGAATTGAAAAATTGCATAATCGGTGAATGACAGTTTGAAAAATGTTTTAAGTTATATTTTAACAATAAACTGGTCGAGCTACTTGGCGCTTCTAAGTTGAAAAAAAGCAAATAATTTCGTTTAAAATCACTTTTTTATGTCTTTTCAGTCTTGAATATTGGAAAACATGACATATCCACACAGTCAAGTACTTAATGCTGAATAATTGATGTGTAAACTAAATAAATTTAGTGGTTTAAGTTGGAAACTGTAGATTTGAATGGCAACAAACATTTACCTTGTTTCCATATTGTATTTTATTTTAACAAACATATGTATACCACAGTGTATTTATAGATTACCCCACAGACAAGAATATACATAAAATAATATATTAAAAAAAACACATGCAAATATATATTATAATGATATGAATACATATGTATATTAAATACATTTATACATATATAAAATGAAACATTTCATTTCATTTTAATAAACACAAACAAAGGTGTCTTTACATGCTACCTAATATGATAATCTAATATATAATTTCGAATGAGACTTTGTATGTATGTAAGTTTTAGTTCGTAGAATCAAGAAAAACCTGTATATACATACATATATTGTTTGCTATCAATATTTCCTCTTAGAAGAATTAGCATTTAGCAATTAATTTAATTAATAAATTAATTTTTCTATTGTTTATATGTAGATAGGTACATAGGTAGTTTTGTACTTATAATACACTCAGTGATATTTTCATCGGGTCTATCATTTGTATTAAAAAAAAGAATGAAGGTATGAAAAACAGTAAAAATTTAACAAAAATTTATTTATTTATGTAAGATGGTGCGAGTTTTTGATATAACTTATTCCACTTTCAAATTTTATTTTAATTTCAAATATGAAATGAATTGAAAAGATTCCTAAACTTAATGAATACATAAATTATAATTTTTTTAACTCTTTATAGTCTGTTTTTGATTTAATATAGCACTTATACAGGTATATGAATGATATAATCAAATTAAACAATTATTTCCATTGAATTTTCAGAATAATCAGAACATTCAATAAGTTTAATCGAATTTATACTGTAAACTTAAAGGGAATTTTCCTAATAAAAACAGGAAATCTTTATCCTTCATCAATTTTTAAAATATATAAAAGGTGAAGAAGTTTCGCGCAATAACAATATTAAAAAATACACTTTCATACGTATCAGTCGAAAAATAGAATAACATTGTTAATAAAATAGGTCTGAAACACCCCGAGGCATACATCAATTATTTCTATATCAATTTCACGTTTCGTTGAGTCCATGAAAATACATATGTATATTAAAATTGTGTAAAAAAAATTAAGCACACACTCCGTATATGTACATTCGATGAACGGTACGTGATTTTAACGAAAGATATATATTGTTGTTGAAAATGCGTAAGCATATTATATATAAATATTTAAATTAAAAGCATTTTGGTAAAGTTAGTATTATATTGAATTGTTCCAGGTGGCATGGATTCACATCGATCGTCAAATGATCTTGACTATCCATCGGCACGTGATATCTCGCTTGCCGAGGTTCAGCGTGTCCCATGACAACGCCATGACTTGGCTGCTCCACGTGAGCCAAGTCCAACAGGAAGACAGGGGATATTATATGTGCCAAGTCAATACGAATCCTATGATCAGTCAAGTCGGATACTTGCAAGTTGTCGGTGAGTACTTTTTATATTCATACATATGTGTGTACCAGTGGCGTGTCGTCCATGGATGCTGTGGATGCTGCGAATCCTTTAAAAATTACGTCAAAAATATTTTCATACCGTTTGTTTTCTGAATTTCTTAGTTTTAATTCTCTTTCATTTATTTTTGACTATATGATTATGATATATACGATCTTTTGTCTGATCCAAAATTGACACAAACGAGCATCTCCGTTGAAAGGCTGTAGCCTTCCGCACGACCGGTGCTTGTTTCCCATCAAGCTCGTATCGCTATGGATGCTGAAGTTCTCTACGAATCTTTTGCGCATGCGTACAAGTGATCTGTCACTTTTGCGTATGCGCATGAGTGAGATGACTCTACAGTCGTCTCGCTCGCGCAACACTTGCTCTGGAAGCAAAATCTCCCATTGCGTATGTATGGACTTGATTCGCTTTTTTATGTATGGACTTTCGCTTGATTCGTTGATTGATATTTCGATCGTTACGTCCTAAGTTATTTACTTTTGTATTTTATTGTAATTTATTACGTCCTAAATTATTATTTATTATGGCCCTAAATATAAATAGCCAAAGTAACAATGCAAGTGAATTTATCGCCGTTGTTAATAATACTTGAAATTATTTAATTTAAAATGTACTAAAAAGAACATTTGCTTGCCTACCATATAAGAGCCCAAACCCACTCCAATATTGAATATTCATTCAAAAACGAAAACATGTCAAAGACATGTTAATAAATATAAATATGACAATGTTTGGAAGAATATAAAAAAATAAAAATAAAATAAACTCATCGTGTTTTGGACAGCATCCTCTGGTTGAAAAGTCACCGCACGCCACTGGTGTGTACATAAGTGTATTTGCATAAAAATGAAAATTTCATGGTTTTAATTTGATTCAATTGGATTACAGTGCCGCCTAATATCCTGGACAATGAAAGTACGCAGTCTACAGTGGCTGTGCGAGAAAATCAGAACATCAGTTTGACGTGTAAAGCTGATGGATTCCCACCACCGAAAATCATGTGGAGGAGAGAGGATGGACAGACTATTTCAGTCGATAAGAGAAAAAAAGGTTGGTGTTATTTTGTACATATGATGATTTTAGTTAATATTTTATACATGTACATGTCATGATACCATATGGTATCATGACATGTACCCCCTGGACACATACCTCCACCGGAGACATACCCCTCGGACACATACCCCCGGTAAAAAACCTCCTGGAAATTAACCCCCCGTGCAATAACCCCCACCAAGTTTGTTTTTGATTTATAAATGCTTTTAATTATTACTAAATTATGTCCACAATACATCATATTTCTATTTTAATAGCTATTGATCCACTGATTATTTTCTATTTTAATTTAATTTTGTTAGTAATCATAGTATTATATTATTCTAATGTTACTGTACAGCATAATAAGAAAAAGAGCTCAAAAACCTATTTACATAATATTAATTAAATAAGTCGATGACCTAAATCAGATTGTGTTTAGGTAATCTGTGTTTATACATGAAGGGTATAGATATTTTATTGAAATCACCGAGACTCTTCACAAGTGTGTTAGTATGGTTATTAGTGGTTCTGTCTTAGAAATACTTGTTGTAATGTTTGTTCTTTTTGAAGAAATCCAATAAATTTAATTGATATTTATTCTATTTACAATAATAAATTGAAATTAAATATTGTATATAAATTGGAATTAAATATGCCTTACCACATTTGATTTAATATTATTTATTACTTTTATATTATTAATTATTTATTACTATTTTTAAATAATTTTTATCCTTGGCGAGGGATATTTGCACGGGGGGTTAATGTCCAGGGGGCTTTTGACCTGGGTTATGTGTCCGGTGGGTAAGTGTCCTAGAACCCAATAATATATAGGTACAATCGTTGGACAACAAAAATTGGCACTGGCTCTATGTATATACATACATATGTATGTACTACATACATATATGAAATTCAAGGCATTTTTAATTTGTTTACTTGAATCTGAAAAATAAAAGACAGTGCTGAAAAGCCCTTTAATAGATCTACAGATCTTAAGTTTTTCTTTCATCTTCTTTGGGTAGGCTAAGCCTTGAGGCTATTTTTACACGAGTTACTTGAAGCGACATGATGCATTTCTTCTTTCCTGCAAAATTACAACTTCAATATACCATTAAGTTAAAATTATTTTTGCTGAGAAATTCTTATATTTTAAACAAATTTTACTTTCAAATAACATGTCGCTTCTTAAGTATTTACATTGACTCAATAGAGTTTATTATTCAGTTTTGGGCTTATTTTCCCATTCTATCAAAATACGTACACTGTTAACATTTCAAAATAATGTTTATTATAGCAATTATAATAAAAAATTGTAATAAATAATAGCAATTATAATAAATTATAATTAAAATATTTATTGTAGCAATTATTTTGTGGAATGTATCAGCGTTGTCAATTATAATAACGCAAAAATCACATCAATTTGATTTCGATTTTTAAATGCTTTTTATTATTACAAAATTATGTTTACAATACATGTTATATCTATTTTAATAGTTACTGATCTACTGACCATTTTCCAATTTACAATTTTAATTTAAGTAATTTAATTTTGTTAGTCATCATAGTATTATATTATTCTAATGTTAATATGGACAGCGTAATAGGAAAAAGAGCTCAAAAACCTTTTTACAATTCTTATAAATAATCATAATACATCTAATACATAATATTAATTAAAGACTCTCTAAAGTCGATGACCTAAAGCAGATTGTGTTTAGGTAATCTGTGTTTATACCTGAAGGGTATAGACATTTTGTTGTTTTCATCACTGAGACTCTTCACAAGTGTGTTAGTATGGTTATTAGTGATTCCGTCATAGAATCTACTGGTTAGTTTGTTAGTAATGTCTGTAACAAACGGAATATTATTTATGGCATGCAGTTTTTTCAAGTTAGTATATATGGGTGTATTATAAATTATTTTTAGGGATTTATTTTGTATTATTTGGAGTTTTGAAATGTTAGTATTTGAGGTGTTATTACATACAGGTGAATCATATGTTAATAATGGTAATGTGAGCGCGCGATATAATATGTCATATCAATGCAATTTACCAAACCTTCCGTAAGTAAGTTTTACATAAAAAGATAGTTTCAGAGTGTTTTAATTAAGATTTAAGTTACATTCACTAGTACATTCAATGTAGTATATGCATGTTTGTAATTTCGGAAAATTTAACCTGAATTGATAAAATGTTGAGATCGTCTGTGCACGCATTGTTGAACGCGTTCGCATACCTATGGCACATATCGGAGATAAACGGTGGCAACGTATGAAATTCGCTATCGAATATTCAATTTGTTCTGCGGTGATGTTATCGGATGGTGGGACGCCATCGACGCCGCCATATTGTCACCCGTTTAACTTTGAAACTGCAATATTTAATAGCCATCTTGATAAAAAATCCATTAAAAGTTTTTCGCCGACACTGAAGTTAAATTACCTTCGAAAAGAAACTCGAGCGCCGAATATAAAGGTATTATATTTCGTTTCTTCACATTCACATTACGGAATGAATAATGCGATAGAGGGGACATTTTTACACGAAACTCTCCGAGAATTTTCCGACTTTTCCAACCCCCCTGTTTCACCCTCTCCCGTTTGCCTCGAGCCGGCCGGCATTATTCCGAACGGAAAGCGCCCTTACAACATTCCGATATCGCTCTTGTGTTTATTATAAACTCGAGTATAATATTAATATAATAGAACCAATCTTAAGCTTTGATTGGTCCGTTCTTGAAGTCTTAAAATAACTTAAATCAATACGAAAAAAAATGATGTTTGCAAATATTCATTTACTTCATCATTGTCACCGCATATTTATTTTAATTGATTACTGAAACTATGATAATTAATTATATATATAGTCGAGAGACTTAGGTACAATGTACAAGCTATTAAATTTACTCGACCAGCGATGGCCAAATCATATTTCGTTTCAGTTTCGCATTGAATTTTGGTAAAGAAATACAACGGTTGGTAGAATTTGACTTTTTCTTTTGTGTTTCTTGTTTTGAAATATTTACATTAATTAAATTTTAATATGAAATACGTAAGTTGTTGATGTTATTAATTTATTTATGGAATACGTAGATATTTTATATTAATGGAAATCTATATTTTTATACTATAAAAGTGATTATCAACGTCATGTTATGGACAGCAAAACTTTCAGTAATATTATTAAAGATCTAGCATTGAATTTTATTGTAATAATATGATATAGTTAAATAAGAAATCTATATATATAAAATTGAATGTCTGTTTGTTTGTTTGTCTCGTATAGGCTCCTAAGCCATTGAACTGATTACGATGGAACTTTGTTGTATGTCTGATCCGGAAGCTTAATGTGAAAAAAAAACAACGGGAAAAAGCCTCTTAATAATAATATTCGTAATTACGATTTTACCGACGTGAAAGTTTGAAGCGCCTTTGTTTAGTCAAGGAAATGTGTTCGTTGGTAACCACGTTACCAGTTGGTTTATGACGACACGGCTTTGAAGAGACGTTAGTTGAGCTCAAACCATCACTTGAAACGGGAACGGGAACGGGAATTGCATATAAAACTCTTATAGGAAATGAACGACCTGGAGTCACAAACCAAGGTCTCGCCAGCAGCAACCAGTGGGACTGGAGCTTTTGACCAATTGCACGAAAGCATTATACGCTAACCACTATTCCAGGTTGTATAATTTATACGAAATTTAACTTGCGTGTCGTTCTCGGTCGAGTGACGATTTTATGATGACACGAATCTCTCATTAGCAATTTAAAAAATAAAAAATAATAATAAATCCCGTGTTTCGTTTCGTAATCGAGAGGATTATTCAAATTTTCCGACCGTTGTTATTGTACGAGTCTGGGAATAGTTATCGCTGAAGCGTGACTCTGGAGTGAAAATGTGTGTATTATAATAATTCCGAAATATGCGAAATGTGAATTTAATGATTAATAAATATTGAATTTGAAATTAAATCAGGCCTTTGCTAGATAAGATGTCGGCAATCGTGCGGTGAGACATTAGGAGAAAATCGGATCCTGTCGGGATGCGACGTGCGAGTAAGTCATCAAGTCATTAGGTTCCGCCGATAAGGGTTTAGAAGGTTCTCAAACTGTGCTGCGTCGGTAATTTGTTCGCAAGAATATGTACATTAGATGGTGGCAAAGATGAACTTTAATTTATGATATGTTTGTAGCATATTTCAGTCACTACTAGTTTATAAGTGGAAGGTTTTTTATGCATCCGTATTACATACATATATTTTTTGTAATTAATTAAATATTTTAATTGAGGATTATTCTCATACTTGTATATTTTTGTATGCATTAAATGAGCAATCAATTATATATTATTACTAGTGTTTTTACCCGGCTTTGCTCGGTATTTGTAATATAAACCGCTTTAACATGGCCAATCCAATAGTAAACATTTTATTGAACATATTATTATATTTAAATTTATTTGAATAATCATTTGCTTTTCTACGAACCAACAATAGTCACATACAAAGTTTCTTTCGAATTTATATGTTAGATACATATGTACATAAAATGCTCATTTAATAATGTCAAGTTATTTTTATTAATTTCGAATAAAATATTGTAGTGGTTAATGAATATAATTTTTATATTCTATAAATATTTTTTTTATTGAACATGCTTTATTTTAAAAAGTTCCTTATTTAAAACTATGTAGAATTAAAACCAATATTAAATTTTTTTAATAAAACGCGATATTAAATTTTATATATTTTTGTTCTCCTATACATATTTTTAGAAAGTTTTGCCATGCCAAAGCTTTCTTAAGACTTCCTTGCTGTGCCAAAAAAATCAAGCATCCACTTAAAAATGTGTGTTTTAACTTTTTAAGATAAAACAAACAATTACAACAATTAGCCTTCGAGGTTAGTTGTTGTAATTTGCTATTAAAATTATTTTAGCATGTATTAAAACGTGGAATAATATAAAATCAGTGCAAGAAATAACGGCTAAAGGAGAACTGTCATTCCAAGGCGGATATCACTCTCACACTGACCGTTGAGCGCAGCGTACTGAATTACTTCTCTCTCTCTCTCTCTCTCGCATTTGTGAGGTGCTCGTGCAAGGGTCTTCCCGCGAAAAAAAATATTTCTGTTGATATTGATCAAAGTTTTTATTTTGTTATGGCATAATTAGAATCATAGAGGATTTGATGAGGAATATGTACATACATAAAGGCCCTGTATTCAGTATACTTGGAGAAATAAAAAGTCCTGGTCACTTTTTATCCTTCACAGTACGGAAAGTGCTAATTGCTTTTACAAATACATATCTTATATAATTTATCATATATGTATGTATATATTAAAATACTTCATGAAAATCTAATGAAAGGCTAATGAAAAATTTAGTGAAAGTCCCAAAGTACATGTCTACATTATTTGTATGTATATTTTAAAGTCATATGAATTTTTGCATGTAATTGAATATTCATAATTTTGAGAATAGCTGGAAAAACCCTTCTCAGGGGTAAATATTTCCGGGATGGGTGACGTTATAAACCAGCGTTGCATCACATTATCACAACGTGTAATCATCGAGGTCACAACATGAAATTTTCAATATGTTAACGCTTGTTAACACAGTGAATTTAACTGATATGTTAAATTCTCATTATCATTCACTTCTATGATCTGAAAGCCCTAGATCTTATGAACTAGTAAAAATTTGTATAGCCTCACATATTTTCCATACTTCCTCTTCCCATCTCAGTATGCATGTACTCTCTTGGGCACCATTCAAGCACTTTTCTTGTTTACCATTCAAATATCCCATCTCTTCATTGAATCTAATATTTCAGCTTCTTTAGTGTATCTGACTTTACATTTGTATCATCACTTGTAAAGAACATTGATCAAAGAGTTTCTTTTTCATACAAAACGCCAGTTTTGAGTTTTCCAGTTACATAGTTGTAGGGGTATATACTTAGTTATATGAAATTATATTGCATTGAAATTGTACATATATCGTTGAATAGAGCGAAAATAAGTTTTTTTTTAATTAAAGATAGCTGGCCCGATAACTTAGGTACAGTCACTTTTTAGTATTGTGTCAAAATTGTTTGATTTTGATTTTTAAATGCTTTTTATTATTACGAAATTATGTCCACAATACATCTTATATCTATTTTAATAGCTACTGATCTACTGATCATTTTCTATTTTACAATTTTAATTTAATTTGGTTAGTAATCACAGTATTATATTATTCTAATGTTAATCTAAAGCATAATAGGAAAAAGAGCTCAAAAACCTATTTACAATCCTTATAAATGTTCATAATACATCTAATACATAATAGTAATTAAAGACTATCTAAAGTCGATGACCTAAAGCAGATTGTGTTTAGGTAATCTGTGTTTATACCTGAAGGGTATAGACATTTTGTTGTAATCACCGAGACTCTTCACAAGTGTGTTAGTATGGTTATTAGTGATTATTTCATAGAATCTACTGGTTAGTTTGTTAGTAATGTCTGTAACAAACGGAATATTATATATAGCATGCAGTTTTTTCAGGTTAGTATATATAGGTGTATTATAAATTATTTTAAGGGATTTATTTTGTATTACTTGGAGCTTGGAAAGGTTAGTATTCGAGGCGTTATTCCATACAGGTGAAGCATAGGTTATTAATGGTAATATGAGCGCGCGATATAATTTTATTTTATTTAGCGTTGATAAAGAACTATGGCGATTAAATATTGGATATATTGAGGATATACCCCGCATCGCCTTGCATTTCGCTGCCTCAATGTGAGGTGCCCATCTCATTCTTTTATCAAACGTTACTCCTAAATATTTTATTACTGACTGCCATTTCAGACTTTCTCCAGAGGGGATTTTCAGATCTGAGCTTGGCTTATGTTTTCTAACACTAAAGAATATGGCGTCTGTTTTGGTTTGATTAATTTGAATTTTCCACTTAGTGAAGTGTTCAGTCATTGTTTTAATTGCAAATTCAAGATTTTTAAGAATAGTGTCTGGTTTTTTGCTACTTGTGAAGCAAGCTGTATCATCTGCATATAGGGCTATGTGACAGTTTTTTGGAATAGGTATGTCATTTATATATATGGAGAACAAGAGTGGGCCAAGCAAGCTCCCCTGCGGAACGCCAGCTGCGATTATTTTTGGAGACGATAATTCATTATTTACGCTAACCACTAGCTTTCTACGAGTTAAGTACGATTTGATGATGAGAATTAGGTAGTTTGGTATTTTGTTAATAAGGAGCTTATGAATGAGTCCATCGTGCCAAACCGTGTCGAAGGCCTTTTCTATGTCGAGACATACCATTCCGGTACTTCTCTTCATATTAAAGTTCTTCGTCACGTGTTCAGTTAGTCTTGTTAGTTGTTGGGTCGTGGAATGTCCAGTGCGAAATCCAAATTGTTCATTTATTAATTTCTTATTTACGACTTTAAGTAAACGTGTGTAGATTATTTTTTCCAGAATTTTTGAAAGCGTGCAAAGTAATCTAATGGGTCGATAATTGGCCGGGTTTTTTGAGCTTTTATCGGGCTTAAGTATGGGAATTACGTTGGCTGTTTTCCAGTATTCTGGGAAATACCCGGTGAGTAAACATGCGTTGAATATTTTAGATAGTGAGACTAAAGCTTTAAATGGAAGTTGTTTGATTGTGATGTTATCTATTGAATCTCGCCCAGGTGCCTTTTTATTTTTTAAATTACGTATTATATTTTGGATTTCACACGGATGCACCAATTTTATATTTTTAGTACTGTTAGTGGGAGTTTTTGTGATGATTTTAATGGACCGGTTGACTTTATTATGCGTTGGTATGTGATTGTAATGTTGTGTGAGTGTGTGATGTTTTTGGAAGGATTTTGATAATAGTTCTGCTTTGTCGCAATCACGCGTCACTGAGATTCCTGCATCGTCTAATGGAGGAATCGAGTTTTTTGTCCTGCGAATCGCTTTAGCTAATTTCCATAGAGAGCCATCAACTGAGCTCAATTTTTCTAATTTTTTAGACCAAGCTTCATTTTTGATTTCTTTGATTCTAATTTTAATTTGATATGTGAGCTTATTAATTAATGTTTTCAATGCTGGATTTTTTGATGTTTGCCAAATTTTACGGAGTTTATTTTTACTTTTAATTAGATTTGCAACAAAGTCAGTTATCTCTAATTTGTGTTCAATGTATTGTGTCTTAGGTATGTGAAGGTGTTTGGATCGAGTTATTGATTCCGTTAGGTGTATTATGGAGCTGTCGATTTCGGTTTTGTTTGTGAGTGTGGTAGAAGTTAGAATGGTTTGGTCATTTATGTACGACTTGAACTCTCGCCAGTTAGCTCTCCCGTAATCCCAACTATGCTTGATGATTTCCTCGGGTTTCCCGTCGATTGAGAAGATTATCGGGAGATGATCAGACGACAGGGTTTGAAGGGCATTTGGTGTCGATATTTTTGGGCAGTTCTTGACGAGGACAAGATCTAGTGTGGATGGTTGTGAGTTATTTGTGGGATAGTGTGTGTATGTATCCGGATGAAGTAAGATTGTATCTGTTAGTTGAATGTATTTAAAAAGAGTTGTGCCTTGTTGGTCAGTGTTTACGCAACTCCATAACGGATGTTTGGCATTAAAGTCACCAGCTACCACTACCGAACTACCAATGTTAAATATTTTGTTAAGATCGGATGCCAATAATCGTTTTTGGGGAGGATTGTAAGCGGATGCTACTATATGACGGGTGTTGTTAATTGTTAGTTCGATGGCGGTTAGTTCTAAATTTTTTAGTGGCGGAGCTATTACGCGACAATGTTTAATTGACGATTTTATAAAAATGGCAACTCCCCCTCCATGCTGTTCTCGGTCTTCGCGATAGCAGTAAAAGTTAGGTAGGTTAATACGGATATGAGGTTTTAAGAAGGTCTCGGAGATTAAAACTATGTCAACACAGTACTCACCGATCGCCGACTCTAGTTCGTCAATCTTATTCTTAAGTCCACGAGCATTCCAAGCTAGAATGTTCAGGCGCCTCCCGTTAATCAAAGACATCGAGATATTCGACAAGCATGAGTGCCAGCTCTAGTTTGTCGGTGCAACCGCTGGCCTTGGCACGAATCTCCTGGAGGATCTTCAACATCTTCGTCATAGACGCCATGGAAGTTAGGTCTGTTGTTGGTTGAATGTTGAGATTGGTTGGTTGGTGGGGTTTTTTAGGGATATTTGGGATATTTGGTGAAGGAGTTTTAATGGTCGGTAGCTTTGGGAAGTTATGATCGTTAACGACCGGGATTCAAAATTGTTTGGAAACTGTATGAAGTTCTGTAAATGACTTTTTATTTAATTTATTTATTTTTTTATTATTCAATCAATCTATGTCCACTCGTCATTACATATCGCTCCAATACGAACGAGTGTACTATACAGATCGAGAAACACACCAAATTATATATTAATACAAATTATTACATACTTCGAAATTATACATGAAATCTATGATCAAGAACATGCAATCAAAAAACATAGCAACAATCATCCACAGAGACATACATACATATATGGAGAGAAACCCGGCAAACCTTTTGATATAATATAATAACTCAAGATTTTGCGAGAGAAATGGGGAGGGGCAGCCAATTTTGCAGGAACCGTTACAATGAAAATCAGAAAAATTTGCAAACTCTGATAGGAAACGACCGACCTGGTCACAAACCAAGATCTGGCCAGCAGCAACCAGTGTGACTCGAACTCGTAACCACACTGACCATAGCAAGATACGCTAACCACTAGTTCAGGGTTTCCCAAACTTTTTCAAGGATGGAACAATTAACAAATCCAAAAATGTTGACGGAACTCTTGGCTTTTTTTTAAGGTTGGGTAATTCATACTAGTAAAAATAAAAATAAAATATCATTTATTTAAACATAAAAATAAAAATAAATAAGACTTTTTTTACATCAGGCATAATATTGGTCACATGAATTCTTATATCTGCCGTGGCGTCGAGTCTATTTCTGTATTTTTACATACCTCCTTTACGTTTCACATGGCTTTCGTGTCAGTGGTCATTTTTATCTCTTATCCGATCGTTTTCATACTTTGCCATATTGCTCATTTTGGTCATCAATATACGTAAATGTATCGTCTGCCATTACGTTGGAGATAAAATATCGTATACAATGCGTAACAAATATCCAGAATCTCGGATACGGTGACGTTTATGACGGTACGTAAGGCTACCATAATCTATCTTCAACTTTTTCGCCTTGATATGCTATTTCAGATTTTAATTGTTTAAGCGCCTATAATTCACTCTATATTTTATAAAATTTGCTCTATAGGTTCTCGTTATCTCTAATATTTAAATATTTATAGTTTTAACTCTCATATGTATATATAAATTTCAAATTTGGCGTCTAGCTTCATGTTATGTAATACACGATATATATTGATTTTTGGCCAAATATGTCAAATCTGACATTTCACTGTATATCTCCTCAGTCGATTTTATCTGCGAGATAAGTATTCAATAAGAAGTTATGTTGTATCTAATTCAGCAGTTTCCAAACTGGGAGGCGCGGACTATTGCCAGGGGAGGCGCCAAAACTTTTTAATAAAAAAATAATTTTCATACCATAATATCTACAAATAAATAAAACTTCATATCGTAGCTTAACAGTAAAAATTCAATGCATGAATGTTTATTTTTATTTTTCTTTCATTTTTATATATACATTTAATACCTATAAAAAATTATCCGGAGAAGAAGATTTTAAAAATTGCGCCTTTGCTCTAATATGCTCTGTTTTAGCTAGAGATGCCCATTTAATTGCATATGTTCGATATGTCGCGGATAATAATATATTAGAAGATATATTATTTTGCAAACACATTCTTGGGAAGACCACATCCATTGAAATTTTTAAATATCATAGACAGTTTTGTTGAAGAAAACGACATAAAGTGAAATAATTGCGTTGTGAACGACATACAATAATAATTGGACTGTGTACCGACGGAGCTCACTCAATGTCCGAACACAAAACAGGTCTTAAAGCATTGATCAAAAAGAAAGCACCACATTCTATCTGGACACACTGTATGATTCTCAGAGCAGCTCTATTGTCAAAAAATATGAGCGAGAAACTGAACAGCATTTTTACAAAAGTTATAAGAAATTATAAACAACATTAAGAATAGTCCTTTGAGAGCAAGGCTGTTTGCAAAGCTGTGTGCTGATATGGAAGCTAATTATACTTCACTTTTGTATGACGAACGATAATTTTATTGTTAAACTTGCCTATTTGGTTGAAATTTTTGGAAAATTGAGCGGTTTAAATAAATCAAGGCAGGGATCACAAATACACCCACTTGTTCAAAAAGACAAAGTAAAAGCTTTCATTAAAAAATTAAAGTTATGGAAATCAAATTTACAAAAGAAAGGGTTGGATAGGTTTTCACTTTCCAAAGATTTCTGGGCCACAGCCAATATTGAAGCAAGTAAAAATATTTTTACCGACCACTTGGATGTTTTAGTGCTGCATTTTTCCAATTATTTCAAAGACCTTGATTTCTCAAAGTTTTTGTGGATACAGAATCCATTTAACTACAATAAAGAAGACGAATTCGAGCTGACAACCATCGAAAAATAAAAATTGATGGAATTGTCATGCGATAGCTCACTAAAACAAAAGTTTCAAAATGAAACCATAATTAAATTTTGGATGAATCCTAGTGGAGAGTATGAATCTTTGTATTGCAAAGAAATGCAAGTGCTGCTACCGTTCGTAACGTCTTATTTATGTGAAACGGGCTTTTCGGCACTAGCTGCAATGAAAACCAAATATCGAGCCAGGTTAATAGTCGAAAAGGAGTTACGAGTGGCACTTTCCATATTGCCCCCAAGATTTGATAAACTTTGTGCCAATAAACAACAACATCCTTCGCATTCAATTTTGATGTGTTAGATATAGTTTAATTAGTAATTTAATATAAAAATAAATATATGCACGTGTTCGTATAAATTTATGTTATAGCAAAACTTTTTTATTATTCTGTCTATTGTAGAGTTCAGTATTTTATTTTTAAATAAAGGTTTATTATTTAAAACGTGTCTATATTATTATATCTATTAAAAAATAAAAGGGAGGCGCGGAAAAAAAATTTTTTTTTGGGGAGGCGTAGTAGCATAAAGTTTGGAAACCGCTGATCTAATTTTTAATATGATTTACAATAAGCTTACATACATTTAGTTTTTTACAATAAGCTTACATACATACATAAAATACAATTATTTTTAGTTATCAGCTGATTTTGTTTTCATTGCACCATAATTAGAGAATCCCAGTTCGCATAAATACGTCGTGGAAAACGTAAGTAAATAAATGACAGGTTGTTTTGACACATTAGGGTATTCTTCAGTCAGACTCGCCCAGAATTCATTTAATGGCTGATCTTAAATTTTTGTTTCAAATCAGAGTCATTAATTAAATCAATTAAATTCTCATAATCACTTGTGCTTAAGCCTACTGGTTTAACTGCCACGGAAAATGGATTCCGAATCCAGGTTCCCAATTCCCCAATTCCGGCCAGTAAGCGTTGTGCACCCAATATGATACAAAAAGTTAAATGTTATATGTTCAATTTTTTTTTAACTTACCAAATTTTTGTGAAATATCTATTTAGGCTCCGCGGAACACCTAAACCCTGCACTAGTTCATGCTGCTGGTTAGATAAGTCATTTATAATTAGACCCAATTAAAAAATATATAATACATTTTTCTACACGCTTTCTTAAGCATTATGTTTATTTAGTTTACATATATTTATAACCAGCAGCATGGACATACTATGGCATATCATTAAGTTGGCATATTATGCTTTCGAAAGGAGAGTTCATAGTTCGATTCCCAGTAGTAGCTGTTGGCCAGAGCTTTGTTTGTGACTCCAGGTCAATCGTTTCCTTTCAGAGTTTGTCAATTTTTATGATTTTCATTGTAACGGTTCCTGTAAATTGGCATTTTTTACGTTGTAGATGTTCGATTGAAATAAAAAAAAATATATACATATATACATACGTAATATGTATGTATGTATATACATAATGATGGCAGTCAAACGAATAAGTGTGTCCGACTGTCACGGAGCAAACTTCCGAGCAGTGATTGGTGTCGCCCAACACTAATGATTATTAATTACCCAAGAGATTCACCTGTCCTCGTCCTCTCCCCCCTACTTACTTTTCCAACTCGGAAAAGCTCCAAAAGCTCTCCGTGCTTAATTAGCTCCACTTTCGTCGACCGCAATCGTTTCCATTCACAGCTTTTGACCCGCAGCCTCTTCGGCGGGGAAAAATCGACGCGTCCCTTTTAATTTTTCCTTTCGACTTATTTTTTTTTCTCTCCTTCTTCCTTCTTATTCCCATTTTCCCCCTATTCAACCGGTTCGTCCGTCAACTTTTCCGCAACATCAACAATTCATATTCATTAAAAATGCCGCTTGAGCTTTTGACGGTGAAAGCTACGTCGTTAATCCGTCAACGCGCCTCGTTCGATACACACACTTTTTAAAATGTGTACTTTAAAGTGTTCTCGTATATACAAGAAAATTTATATGCACATAGGTAGGTTGTCCCTTGAGATTTTGGTTTCTTATGTGAGTACATTTTTGCATGACGTACGTCCGTATTCGCGTGTCAGTCTTGAAATTTACATTTATATTACAAACGGTTTGAGAATTAAGTTTTTTCAGTTAATATATTCATTTATATGCAATCAAACGTATTTGTAAAACTAAACGACCTGTGTACGCCATGCGGCTAATTATTTTAACTGTAATATATACGTTTTTACTTGAAGTTCATTGGAATTCTTGATAAAATATATATTAATAAGTTAAATTTCAAGGGCTTTCTCGTCCAATATAAAAAATATTTTATGGCTTTAGTTTCAGTAATTAAATGTGAACATTTTCAATATTTGTAGGTATACATATGTATAAGAGTGGTTCAAACTTTCAGTTCAATCGGTGCTGATGGAGAAGGAACCAAGAGTACCATTTCGTCCACATAGTCAATATGTTTTCCTCATCTTCCTTCTATGTGACATCTGACTCCAGTCTGTCGAAGGAGTCACATTTCGTTTCTATTTCACATTGTATTTAGGTCAATAAATACAACATTGTTTATATACATATATAACACGATAACGATTTTCTCAAAATAGTGATTTCATAACATATGTATGCATGAATGTTTGGATTGGTTTAACTGTAATATTAAAAAAGTACATTGAATCCGCGTTATGTTCATATGAAGTTATGCATTTTTCATCGGATCACAGCGTCACAGTTCGATCCAGCGACGAAAAATCTTAACAGTGTGGTGTGAGAGATAGGAGTCGGAGAACATATTTTATTTAGGACCGGACAAAGTCTCAGAATTTTCCGTTTTTAGATTGTCGAAGCCTTATCGGCGTCCGTTTTCCGCTCGGCCGGAATTGACAGTGGTACGGCAGCCTCTCACAGAGGCCTCTAAATATTTAAGCAGCTTTTCTACCACTTCAGCCTTTGTTGTCTGCCGTGTCCTGCATATTACACCACCCACACACACGACTATGCTCACCTTTTCATTGCTCCTCCTTGCAAATTTACGATTACGCCGTCCAACGGCGAAAAAAGTACAAAAAAAAAGAATAAAAATACGAGCTCGATACGTCCCGGAACGTGTATTGTGAAAACTTAATGCTAGTACGTCAATTGGTACGAGGTTCGAATTTGAATGTGGCTTTCTTTACTCTCGGTCTAATTGCCTCTCGCTAACTTTAATTGAATATACTTGCTTTGTAATAATGTTATTTTTATTTTATCTATGTACGTATAAACAATAGATGAAGTTTTGTGATCATGCGAAAATTCGAACTCGAGATTTTGATTGATTTCGAACTCAGAATCGATCACTGATCACGTTTTCATGATCTAGAAAAAATGTGTGTGTATCTGTGTATCTTGGGGATTTTTTGAACACCGTTAGTCCTATCGAACTGAAACTTAGTATCGGTTACTGAAATTCTTATAGACACGACGTGATTTTTTTTTAATTGATCTAGAAAAAATGTGTGTGTGTGTGTCTGTGTGTATGTGTGTGTATTTTGGGGATATTTTTAACACCGTTAGTCCTATCGAACTGAAACTTAGTATCGGTTACTGAAATTCTTATAGACACGACGTGATTTTTTTTTAATTGATCTAGAAAAAATGTGTGTGTGTGTGTGTGTCTGTGTGTATGTGTGTGTATTTTGGGGATATTTTTAACACCGTTAGTCCTATCGAACTGAAACTTAGTATCGGTTACTGAAATTTTTATAGACATGACGTATTTTTTTTTTAATTTTTAAGTTGACCGGAAATGGTACCTTTCCTTATAGGTGTCCTCTTTTCTTTAAGTTTTTGAATTCAATTATCTCCCAAACCGCTAACTAAATCGGACTGAATTTTTTTTACATATAATAAAAACTATAAATTTTATAACCTTATATTTTTTGAATATTTTTATCTGTTCCAGAAGTAGTACTTTTACTCTAGTGAATCGAGGTTTTTTTAAGTTTTTCAAAAGTGGGATTTTTTCCTCTTAGAAACGTCAAAAATTTTGTGGCCAATATTCTGTCCACACCCCTGAACGTATCAATCTGAAAATTTATATTTGTATTCTTTATGTACTAACTTGATAGGGTTTTGGTCAGAATTCATAAACCGGAAGTAGTATTTTTTTTTAAACAATATTTCATTATTTTATTTTGACCTTTTGAATTCCTTAAATGATCTTAATATCTAAGTATACAATTGCTACTTTCAAATATAACGGCACATACATATTATGTAAAATATTTCCTTTTTATTACAATCTATAACATAAAAATCTTCACTGACAATAAATACTCTTCTTTGTGGAAACTTAAATGTTGTCAAATATACCATGATCATTTTATTTTTAGATCGTTTTTTTATTGCGTAATTGAGTAAACAGTGTTTTCAGTTCGATATTGTATTTATAAAGATTTGAAATAGATTTGAAATTAAAACGTAGTCGGTAAAGCAAATGTAATATATGATTTCAACTGCAGAATTGATAAACCACCAAGATTTTGAGGAATATTATTTCTATTTAACCAAAATAAATATTGCGATTTTATTCTACAATACAACCTCTCTTTCTTGTATTAAAATATGAAGAATTTTAAATTTGAATGTAGTGAATCATTATGTCATCATCATCAAAATATATTTTTTTTGATTTTTAAATGCTTTTTATTATTACTAAATTATGTTCACAATACATCTTATATCTATTTTAATAGCTACTGATCTACTGATCATTTTCTATTTTAGAATTTGAATTTAATTTTGTTAGTAATCATAGTATCATATTATTCTAATTTGAATATACAGTATAATAGAAAAAAGAGCTCAAAAACCTATTCATCCAAATTTTCATATAAATAACTGTATGGAATGAATAAAATATATATTTAAAAAAAATTTTTTGGTCAGTATATTTATTTTATCGTTTAGTATGAGACAAGTGCAGTTCACGTCTAGAAAGTAACTTGGCGTTTTAGCGTTTTTAAAATTTCGCATGAGTCTGCCAAGAATAAAATGCTACATCGGCATTATATTATACACAACATATGTATGTATGTACATATGTTGTATAAGATGACACATGTGTCGTCTTTTAACAGATAAAAATCGTCGTGAAACGGTTCGTTTTATGTCATTCAAGTAGTTTTCCCTTTACTTTATTCAGAATACTGAAAGATTGGAAAAATAGATAAAAATATCACATTTTTCTATCGCCAATTTAATATTACACACATTGTTATTTATATATGCTCCATTTATTTCTGTAAAACAACGAGATTTTCCATATAATACATATGTATGTATGTACGTTTGTTCTATTATTATTACTACTGGTAAACTTGTTCGAAAGTGTGCCCTGAATTCATATTCTTTATTGCGTGTCATTCTTTTGGTGTTTCCCCGTACAATCTTGTCGCAATAAAATTGAAATATATTGCAATGCCTTTTCTCGTCCTATATTCACGTATACTTATGCGTACATATGATATACAGTCACTTTTGTTTTCGCCTCGTATAAATTCTAGATAGAATCATGCGGTTTTGTCTACTCCAGGTTGTTCTCCATTAGAGAATGGAATTTTATATAACTATTACGGCGTCCTGTATATATGTATTTTGTGTATGTGTAATAAATTTATTTGCATAGCAGGTTAAGCGACAATTTATGAAAGGTAATAATGGTGGTATATTTCGCTGCGTCAGATGTTTGCACTGGTTTATCTTTATATAATAATTTTCAGGGGATGATATTATATATGAGCAACACGTGCTCCTCCGGCAAATAAACTCTAGTTGTAATTTTTCATGTTTTTAACTTGCTGAATGTACAGTAGTAAAGGGAATTTGAAATTGAATCAGTTTGAACTTTATGTATATATAACATGCATGGATTTATTTCATTAAATAATTTTTACCATATCTATGAATCTAAGTAATAACAATTAATTATAAATATATGTATATATATATATATATATATATATATATATATATATATATAAAATATCGCTATTCTGTATGTCTGTGTGTCTGTGTAAGATAACGCTCGTCGTACTATAATAGTTGTTTCGATTCGACATACATATGTACTTCACTGCCAAACCACTGCCAACAAAACATATACGAATATAATAACGAAAGAAAACTTCTATAACCAGTTATCTGTATACATATATCTCCAGGCAAATATACGGCGCCAAGTCTCTGGCCATTTACCGCTATATATGTATTGAAAATTTATTTATATAATTATTTTTTATATTGGTGTTTTATAATGTTTATAGAATATAGGTAGATAGGTTGTTTATACCATTTTTTTAATATTAAAAAATTAAATATAATTATTAAATTAAATATATTTAAAAGGTATTTGAAAAAATATCGACCTCGTGCGGATCGAACACAGGTCGATACATTTCTTTTAATTTTTATTTTATTTAATAAATTAATATGCCAACACCCATGCGATGATATTTCATCGGCTACAACACTCGTTTACACATAATCATAAAAAGCAATAGAATTATAATTTCAAATAAAATATCAAATAATAAAATACACAGTAGGGAATGTCTTGCACCTACATATAGCCATCATCAATATATAAGAACCAGCCACAAATACAAAACATATGGAAGAGAGCAGATCAAAATTCTACTCATACATCATATTCAATTATGAAAATAATGATGAGCGCAGGCTACCAGAAAAATAGGTTAAAATAATCTCCGATAACATCACTGAGGTGGAAAATATCACATGAGGTGGAAAATATCACAGCAGCAACGATTTTATTGAGACGTCGGATAGCTCTTGGAATAGTAGCCATTCGATAAAGAACTGTGCGAGCACGAGGTACAACCATCAAGTGATCTACCATCAAATGTCTACCAAGCACATAATTAATAGAGTTTAAATAGAGTCATTGACGACAGGCATATTTCCCACCATTCAATGAGCTAAAATCGTCACTTAGCCTTTAGCCTTTGAAATTTCTCAACACCAATGGATGTACGTTGTAGAGCCGTCTCATTCTACGGGAAACTGGGAAACCTTCAGGAAAATGGGGAGGGATTAAGAGGGGGTGTGGGTGTGAAAGTGGGTGGCATTTTAAATACGAGTATCGGAGCCGGTGCACTCGGTCTCATGCAATATGTAGTCAAAATTTACATATCGGTTCCTTTCACATGTGAGAGCGAGCGTTGAAACAAGTCATACATTACAAATCGACTGATTATCGCACCCCTGCGAGATTCAATATTAATGTCGATTGAGAAGGGAATCGGCGAGGGTTTGGGGTTGGTGTATTTCACCCTCCTCCCCCGCGTCGACGGGTGAACTTAACCCCGTAACGCGATCTGACAGTTAACCCTTTTCACGCCGCAGAACAGCCGAACAACGATAGCAACAGTACGTAGTATGCAAAGTGCATTTTTGCATGGTAGTGTAAAGTTACTGGAGTGAAATGGATTTAATGTTGGCGATGTGTCTGGTTTTGAAGAGTTGTGATTTATTTTTTTTTTGAAGATGATTTGCTCTAATCGAAGAAAAATTGGGTTTTTGTTTAGTACTGCATTTAAATTCATTATTATATTAGGAGAAAAAGATCTTCGATCAATGCGTTTTGCCAGTGATGACGTATGGATGTGAAACTTTGACACTGAACGCCAAGATGCTGCACAAAGTTCAATGAACTCAAATAAGTATGGAACGCTGTATGCTTGGCATAACGAGGAAAGACAGGAAGTGGATCACATGGTTGAGAAGTATGACAAGGGATAGAGTAAAGAGATTGAAGTGGCAATGGGTGAGCCACGTGGCTAGAAAAATGGACGAAAGAAGTGCTTGAATGGTACCCGAGAGAATGCAAAAGGTTAAAAGGAAGACCGCAGGGAAGATGGGTAGACGAAATTAGGGACATGTGTGGGGTGAGATGGATGAGAGTTGCGCAAAACAGAGACGAGTGAAAGCGTGTTGGAGAGGCCTTCATCCAGCAGTGGATGGTGAATGGCTGTAGATGATGATGATGATGATGATATGTATAAGGTTGTGTTTACTTTACGTACGTAGTAACAATATATGAAATTTTGTGATTTTATGGTTATATCATTTAAATTCTGATTTTGATTCGTGTGTCAGATTTAGCATATGCAATATAGTATACCTGTAAAATATTTCATTTTTAGTCGGAGCTTAGCTAAATGTACATGCTATCGCATTCACCCCCTACTCAACCCGCGATGGCCAATTACATTTCTTATTTTAATATTATATTTATATTTTTAGATATTATTTTTTTTTATGGAATACGTATATATTTTATATTAATGTAAATTTATATTTTTTAAATGATAAAATTAATCGTCAACGTTATGTTATTTACATCAAAACTGACATTAATATTATTAAAGATCTGGAAATGAATTATATTGTAATAAAATTACATAGTTTAATTAGAAACAATTTAATAAAAATAAAGAAATTATTTTGTATGCTCGGTTCTCGTAAGTCTCGCGCTACATTGGATAGACTTTAATATTGGATTTATATTGTATAACTTATGTACATACATACATTGTACATACATATATGTAAATAAAGCTCTGATTTTCACTTTTCAACATTTTTCGAAATAACTCAATTATTTTCGACTATAAATACTAATGCTATCAGCATTTTTTTATTACTTCAAAGATTATAACTTTGGTTTAGGGTTTGTTGTAAAAAATGCATTTTCACCGTATTTTTCTAATTACGTTATTTTATCTATATTTTAAACATATATTTAATTTATCTTTATTTTGTTTATTTACTTAGTTTTGTAAATTTAGTATTGTAAAATAAAAATTTAGCTATCATCTCAAGAAGTCTATTGTTTGCTTATTGATTGATTCTAATTAAAAAATGCTAATTGATTCCAATGTAAAATATATAATAAAATGAAGCTCTAAAGGTTTTAAGGTTTTTTATAAAAAAAAAATCGGCGTATTTTTAGTGTTTTATTATTTATTGGGATAAAAATATATTTGAAAAATAATTTATAATTAAATTTACATATGAATCACTTTTGCAAACTTCATTTTTATTTTGTAAATATACGTTATTTAGACTATTTATGAATATGGTCATTGTAAATTTTTTTTCTACACAAATTTAATATAATTTATTATTTGTTCGCACTATCTATTACGTATAATACTCACATTTAAAATTTCATCTACCTATTCATAGATTAATTTATATGCTAAATTTTAACTAAACATAATAAACCCCTTAGCACTTAGCTTTTACATATGTATTTTTTGTATATTTTAATATCTTAAATAGGGGTCCACGTGACGAGACAGAATGTTAAAATTCTGCGCGCGCACATTAATACGGGAGGAAAAGCCTGTTCCTCTTGTTCCTGTTGTATCCTGCTCGCGCAAATTAAATGAGTATGTGCGTGAGTATGTACCGTTTACCATGCATCATTTTTTTTTGATCTTTCGACTTAAGATCTTTCGATTTTCGATCTTTGCCTTCCGATTTGCTTTTTCTATCGTTTAACATTCTGTCTCGTCACGGAGACCGCTTAAATAGACGTCGCTTTAATGTACCAAATATGATATTAAGGGAGTGATATTATTTACTAAATTAATTTAACAATATGCCATATAAATCACTATCCAACTAAATCTACATACATATACATACATATATATAGTAAGGTTAAAGTTGGAAGTCACTTTTGTTTTAGCAGTTAAACAGTTAAACGTTTGGACTCGTTAAACAAAGGGATATAAACTGTTAACACTTTACGGCTCCGACATATATGTGAATACACGTACATATATAATATGTACATATGTACGTGTATTCACATATGTACAGAGAGGCGTTTGTGTGTGAGCGCGTGTGTGTGTTTTTTAATATGCCGCTTTTCGCCATTTTGCACACATCGTACCGGAAGTAACGGCCCAGTTTGCAGTCATCTAAAATCCGTCAGCCTCATGTGTTCTCTAGATATATAGAGCGCACTCTGGCAATTCTTTAAAGTATTCGTTCGCTTCCCGGGGTGGAAAGTAAGTGGAAAATAAGGAAAATTCGAATGGCTACCTCACTTGTACATCGTACAGGATGCGCCGTAAGTTACCGATAGATTCGATATTGATAGATTTGCCAAAATAATTGCCAAAATAAGAAAACAAAACGAACTCGACACAATCCGTGTCGAGTTCGTTTTGTTTTCTTTGTATGTTCGTGCACAGGGTTTATAATTGAAGCTTGAACAAGTTAAGGAATTCTTCTTGAGGATCTTCATAGACAGAGATTCTTTTAAGTTTGAACATTTTTTGAATATGCATACTATATGATATATGAAGAATCAACTTTGCAATCAAAAACTATTCTTACATTTTAATTATTGTGGAAAAAACATCAGAAATGTTGGACCAATCTATTTATTATGTGAAAGATTTAAATCATGATTTTTATGTGGAGAAATCAATTAGTAGTATCTTCGATATTTGTGTCGTAGCTAATGATTTTACTATGACAAATTGAATAATACATTTGAATATAAAACTGTTCTCTTAAGTGTAATTTTGAGATCATTGTCAAGAAATACTAGACTCCGGATGGCAAAAGATTTAAATGTTTAAAAATCAATCTATGTAGATCATTATACAGCAAAAAAATTCTGGTTTATAATTTAAAAAAAATCGAGTCTTTTAAAAAATCTGCTTGTCTTGATAAGTTGTTCAACTACTTGAAGAAGAATTGTATCATCTATGAGCTGCATTTTTCTATTAAAACTAAAACTAAGATTAAAAAATCTGAATTAATTATAGGTTTAGACTGAAACGGTTCGATTTAAGATGACTGAGATTATATGTATATACAAATATTAAGAGGGTGGTGGATATAAAAAATCGAGGATAATTTCAACGAAAGTCCGGAATTAAACGGACTAGGAGATATCCTCAGAATAATTGAAGAAATGTGACTAGAAGAATGTTAACAATTTATTTAAATCTACTTTTTTATAGGGATGAAGAAGAAAGTGTATCGAATTTTTTTTCAAGTGAATTGATTTTCGCAGCTTAAATGCTAATTATTAAATAAATTTAAAAGAATGTTTCTTTTTAATTGAATATCTCAGTTTTATAGTCCACCCTGTGTGTACGTTCGTTCAAATGTATGTGAGAAAAATCGTTCGTACTGTGGCAGTGGTAAGTGGCTACGAAAAAGACATTGGCTGGAAAAGTGTGTTGGAAGTAGAGCTCTTATCTGTTGGGGAAGTTCTACGACCTTAGTATTATCTCCCACTCGCGTTTCTCTACCCTCTTCAGAATGCACTTCTCTCAATAAGCATCAAATTTGATGAAAATTTTCCGCCAGCACGAGACAGCGGATTGGAGTGTAATTCGATTCCTATCTTGCATTATTGGGTATTTAGTTTGAATCGCTCTGATACGACGCCAGGTTATAGTCTCGCTAAAAGCATTATATATTTATATATGTATATTAGAGTGATATGTATAAACGGACCTCGGAATAAAAATCATCACAGGCCAACGACTGGGTTGGGGTCGAGTAAGTCACGGAGCACAGTGGCGTCGCGTTAGATATTTAGCGATATTTCATGTTTGTATTGAGAGTCAACCCTCACCCCGTCTGTGTCCCGGAGGACGTGAGCGCAGAGAAACACACGGGACGAGGACGGGGGGTCGGAAGGATAGGGGTATGACTTACCCCTTTTGCGAAAACACGGTTCGGCACGGCCATGAATTATTCATGCAGTGGCGGCGCGTGCTCGCGAGCAAGACGAGACGCGAGCAAGACGCGCGCGCTCCGTCCCATCTGGCCCTGGAAAAAAGGGCGTCGCGACGTCTCACCAACACGTGTACATATTATATGTATATATATGTATGTACAGCGGGTTCTAAAAAGTGGCATCTACCTGTTTTTGGAAAAACTGCAATATCGGAAATTGCGATAGTCGATAGGATAGGGATTGAATTTTTTTTTAATAAACTGACGATATGGTGGCAGCGCTCTTTTGCTGCCACCAGGTCGTGATATTGTTATTTAAATACGTAAAGTGAAACACTTTGGATGTAGATTTAATTGTACATTGAAAAGATTCTGTGTGAAATCAATAATTTCTGTTCCTATTTGCTAAAATATTGTAACTTATCCCTTCCAGTACATATACATATATCATTACTATTGTTGCGTAGGGGTGGGTGGAGGATCCAAGTAAAAGGCCAAGAGTCGTTTCACAGCATTTATTGATGATTCAGGAGATATACGCACGGTCACTGCTCCGTCCAGAATGTCCTGATATCGCCTACGTACCGCCTTATAAAGGGTAGATCTCTCAGGACGCCTAATCTTTTTACCTGTTGTATAGTCACGTATTCGGATATGTATTTCCACGACATTGGGTCTCCCCGTACTGATTCTGAGAAATAACTAATAACGGTCATTGTTTAACCTAAATGCACTTAGAGTCCAGATATCTTTGGAAGTAAGTGCATGCACCTAGTTAATCCGATAACAGATATCCGTTGGTCTAAGTGCAATTCGCTCAATCCACGGCGTACGTAACACTATCATCGCATGGATGTTGGAATATTTAGTTATTAAATTGAAAAAAATAAAAGAAATGTGTCGTCGGTCATGTGTTCGATCCCCATGCGGTCGATTTTTTTCAAAGGCCTTATAAATATATTTAATTTAATATTTATATTAAATTATTTAATATGAAAAACAATGGTAAGAACTACCTACCTACCTACCTACATGTAAAAAATATAAAACACCAATAACAAATTATTTAATTAATTAATTGATTAAATAAATTTTCAATAGATGACGGTAAATTCTCTGCCAAGAGGTAATATTAGTAGCAATTAGTATATATAGAAGTTTTTTTTTATTTTGTTATTGTATTCGTAGATACGCTTTGGCAGTGGTTTAGCTATTAACTATATCCACCTTGTCATACTTCTTACTTACGTATTGCATTTCCTATCTTTCCTCGTTATTCCAAGCATACAATGTTCCACATTTCATTGAGCGCATTGAACTTTGTGTAGCAACTTGGCGCTCCATGTCCAAGTTTCACATCCATACGTCATCACTGGTAAAACACATTGATCGAAGATCTTTTTCTTCAGGAAAATTGGCATTTTGATTAAAAAAACGCGTTCATTCATCCAAATACACTCCATTCTAATTTCATACGTCTCTTTATTTATTTTTCATTACTACCGGACATGTCTAATATTTGTCCTAGATATAAATTACTTTCGACTACTTCTACTATTTCATCACGTGAAGCCCAAATAGAAGATAGGAAATCAAAATTTATTCACAAATCGCCATCAAATTATGCAAATAATAATGATCACAGGCTACCAGACAATTAGGTTAAAATAATTCCTGATAACCTACACTCACTGAAAAGAGCTGTGCGGGCAGGAAGTACAACCATCAAATGATGATAAAAACAATACTTTTGAAACTATATTCAAATAGTGGTGACGTTGTTGGGTAGGATAGTTTTTGCCAATTTTATGAGAAACCGTTTCAACATAAAATCACAAATATAAAAGTCTGACCAGCAGTACCACAGAAATACTTCCAAATAAATTCTTTTCAATCCAGGTCAACGAATGGCTCGAACCAGGAAACCTGCTGACGTATACTTTGAATACTTAGGTATTTAAAAAGATTTAATGCCTGGAAAATATGATTGCGAACAAAATCAAAAATGCAGGTCTTCTTTTTTTTATTTCTTGGCCCACTTTGTAGGTATTCATATGTATGTATGAATATATTCGTAGTATTCGTACATACATACATCGAATCCCGAAAGTGAATTTCGAACAGCCGAATGATCCCATAAATTTTAATTTCGCCGGCAGCAAGCCAGCCTGCGAGTACCTAGCAGCACACGCCCGGTAGCCGAAGATGGATTTTATTGAAATTCCGCATTTATTGGGCTCGTTTATCATACGTAGATGGGTGGTTGTTCGGTCTGTTGCAACGAGGGTGGAAAAGTCGCGACGCGGGAAAAACTGAGTCTCGGAAAAAGTTTTTCACGGCCGGACTAAGTTTTTCGCACTGCTTTCTAAAGAAGTCATTTGACTTTTTCGAGTGGTCGTATGTGTTGATACAGTACGGTCTATTCGTAAAAGTACACACATACATACATACATATAATATATATTCTTGAACTGAAAATATGTCGTCTTTATAATTCAGTTTTCTTTCGAATTAGGTTGCATCTATATATGAATCTATGTTCATATATATAAAAATGATTGTCTGTTTGTCTGTTTTTCTGTCTGTCTGTCTGTCTCGTATAGGCTCAGTATAGGCTCATGAAACTTTCAGAATTTGTTGTGTATATGTCCGGGAAGCTTACTGTAAAAAAAATCGCCTAAAAACGGGAACGCAAACGGTATAAACGGGAATGAGTGGCATTGCAACGCAATTATTCTAAATGTTTTTTTAAATTTATAATTTATCGTCTGACGAAATTTGGGTTTTTATCCGATCGTTTTCAAAATTTAATTTCATTCTATCATCAATATTAAAAAATTCATTGAAAAAAATGTTACATTACAAACTGTTTATTGTTGATAAGTTCAGTTCAATTTCTTCGTTGTTCTTTGTCTATTCTATTTTTGTTAGATGAAGTAATGAATTATTTATATATTTATATTATTTTTGTATACATATTTTGAGTTGATGGGTGAAATGGTTTCTATTTCCTAATCTTTTTTGAATATTTAACATATCTATTACAGTTTATATTCAATAATCGATAAATTTTAAATTGTTCATTAGATCGTGAATGCTTTAGTTACTTTTAAGTGGATTTTAAGCAGCTAAGCAGTTTGCCATAAAATATACAAAACATTAATTTTTATTAGACAAAGTATGATATTTTAAGTTTAGATAAATATTTAAGTACACGCTATATACGTATGTATATAAGGTATAATATAACTGTAAATAAAATTAACCCGGATAATGTCGAATAGAAATTTATTATTCACGACATAAATCGATTACGTTTTACAAAGTATAACGTATATAAGTTCAAATCAAACGACATTTTCTACCCGCCTGCGGAGAAAGGGCGGATATTTTTCCTTTTTTCCGTAAAAAGGGATCGGCAATGTATACGATATCGAAAAGGTTGAATCTTCGGAAATCGAATTAACAAATGAAAAATTGAACAATAGTTGTCTATGCGGGGAGCTTTCCCTTTGAAGGGTCCAACGGCAACGACGAGCTTTGAATTCGCAATCGTCTCAATCGAACGGCAATATTTAATTTATCCGCAAAATCTACGGAGATAGATACGCATAATCCCGAACGGGACGTTAAATAAATCTTCACAGGGGAAAAAAAGAAGAAGAAGAAGAGGAAAAAAACCCGAACCGAACGGGGTGAAGCTTATCAATTCGAGCTTTTAAAAAGCTTTCGTCAACAGTGCATTAAGTCGCCTCGACGCTAGATTATTTACGTATTGTTCAAAGTAATCCAGAAAATCCCCTTAAAAGCGATTCTTCGACCGGATCAAACACTCTAATATTGATGGGAGTATTACATTTCAACCCCCTCACCTTCAACCACCATTCAAACCCCTCCCACTTATCCTTACGAACTCCTTCTTCAATGCTACATCTCCTGTACAGTTTTTTATTATTATTTTATTGGATGCTAGCATTTGTAACCCGATATTTTCCGCTACGCTTTGTATGGATGTCTCGTTTTGACAGTAAATATAAAATACTGCGTATACCGCTCAAGTTTTCTTTATACATTATTTTATTTATAAGCAAAGAGGGGTTTGTTATGTACGACGTTTATTTATTTATATTATTGAATTGTATCACACTGTGTATGCTTTCATGTTGTTTTTATTCGTTTTAAATGTCAACAAATTAATGCGGCGTTTCTTCTAGGTGTGTGTTATTGATGAGCAATTTTGAATTTGGGATGAATGGGTGTGACCAACCCATGACTTTATCTATGTATTTGAGGAATATAAGAAGGTCACAAAACAAAATTCGATATTGAACCGTACAGACATATTCACACATACCGGCAGCATTATGAAATACTAATAGATATGACAGCATTTTCGATACAAATTGAGTGCAAATGTATGGAAACTTGCATAAGATAAAAGTACTAGTTCCGGTTCTCGAATTTTGTTCGAAATTTTTTTATTACTTAAAATTACTATCATTATTATACACAATAAATATCAAGAAGATTACAATAAGTTAAAAGGTCAAAATAAAATAATGAATTATACTACTTCCGGTTTACGAATTCTGACCAAAACCTTATCAACTCTAAGTTAGTACATAAAGAATATACATAAATATAAATGATCTTGATCCGTTTAGGATTTTGGACAGAATAGTGGCCACAAGAAATAGTAGCGGACAGAATAGTAGGCGGTTTGGGAGATAATTGAATTAAAAAAATTAAAAAAAGAGGACACCTATAAGGGGAGGTACCATTTCCGGTCAACTCGATAAGAATTTCCAATACTATGTTTCTCAACAAAACTTCATCTATTGTTACTACGGACATAGATAAAGTAAAAATGAGAAAATGGCGGTAAAAAGCTGCGTTCTCGTTAATGGTGGTACATTATGTATGTAAGCTCTCGCTTACTCCCACGTGTGTGTCAAATGTTAGTTACGAGCTTTTCATGGTTACAGTCAACAAGTTACATATATTATAATATAAATTTCGCGCTAATATGCTTACTTTTTAAAATTAGTATAATATATGTACATACATACATAGTTATATTATATAATGGCACAAGTATATGTATATATGTGTGTGTGTATGTATATGTATATGTATTTAAAAATAAGTATTATGAATAAAAAGTACCATTTCCGGTTGTATGTCGCTCAAAAGTCGGAATACCTCGGTATGTCGGTCACCTATTCTCCTTGTCAAATTATCCTCGTTTTGTCAGATTTTAATTGATTAAACGCCTATAACTTTATAATTTTCACACTACATCTTATAAAATTTGGGAATTGGTTTCCTTGATTGTTCCGATTTACTGAGTAAGGATGGTTTCAGAATCCCATTTAGGTATTCTAGACACGTTGCACTCTTTTCACTTAATCCTTTCAAAACCAATTTCCTTAAACATTCCTATCTACTGCATGTTTATCGTATGCTTAACGGGGAGCTGAATGAGGTTGATCTATTCGGTATTTCCTTACATCAATTCAGCACTACCATCAGGCGAGTCTTGATTGATTTATCCAATTATATTATATTTATTTTTTATCTTGTTTTTGCTTTTGCTTTTTGTTCTATCTATTTAATTTTTGTTTTTCTCCCTTTCTTGTTTTATTATCTAGGCCATTGTGGCGCATACGGTTTTTCCTATAATGCCACAATGGTCCAAAACTTTGAAATAAATAAATACAATATATCATTTTATGTTTATCCAATTATATTATATCACTTTATGTTTAATTATGCATTGTCCTATTTAGTCAAATTTTAGTTTTTATCATTTCCTTTTTCATTTGTTTGTCTTTAAAAATGTACTAGATATATTATGTATTTTGTAATAATTTATAATTGGGCTCAGATGTTATTTTGTTACATTTATTCTTTATTTTTATGAATTTTTACATCTGAAGCTGTTGGTTTTTCAATAAATACATAAATATGCCTTCGGTAAAAAGGATACCATATGACCGAAGCATACTCCACATTACTCCGAAATAGACTGAATATTAGAAAAGATTCTACATATAATCTTTGATTTATGTATATCACTTTCAAAAGCGACACTTGTTCGTGTTGCAGCAACCGCTAATGTATTATTATAGGCATACTTTTACGTTAAAACTTTTTTATTAGTATTTTTTGGTAACAATGATCACACAACTTGAACACGTAACTTCCGTAATACCACTCGTATTCCGATTGTGTGGAATCGGATCGTTCTGGCGCACACTCGAGCTCATTTTCCGGATTGTGACGAAAGCCCTTCGTGCGCGTCACTTCATTTCGACGAACCGCCACCGAAAATAAAAAAAGAGACACGCTGGTAAAAAACGAGGAAAATAAAGAAGAAACATCAGTATAGCATGGACTAGAATTGTCCCTAGACAGTAGTCTCTTGACAAAGTGGAGCACGTATTCGGCGAAAGGGCGAGGACGTGCGCCAGTTTTGGGCCGGGGAATATTGCCGCCGGCCCTGAAAAATATGCACGGGGCGTGACACGCATGACTCATGCGATCACTATAATAGTTTTTACGGCTTGTTTGAATCCAATTTCGGAAATCTATCGCCTATATTATCGGCGTGATGCCTCCTAACTCTCCTCCGAGCAGACAGAGGCGGATTGCTGACTTTTTAACCGGCCTAGGAAAATTTTCTATCTACGATCCGAATTGGAGTTACGTACATAGCTTTGAAGATAACCAAGCTCTTTGAGACAGACTTAGAATTTACATATATAGCTACGACATTTTTGTCCAATTTAAATCTTGCTAGTTGGTTAAGAGGGCTGTACACACGAAACCTTTATTTTGTTGCCGTTCCTTTCTTCGATATATATATTGAGTGAATTTATATATTATATTGAGTGATATATATTGAGTCAATGCAACAGTTTCGCTTCGACCAGATTATACGTATTTTTAATCGACAAAATCGAGATTTCGTATTCTCCTATTTTCTCCTCCAAAACTGGACCAATTTTAAAAAAAAATTCATTATCGGTATGAGAAAGATATTTTCTGTGCAACTATCCGCGTATTATTTTTAAAATGGACCGTTAAATAAGCACGCTGGACTCTTTTTGTGGGGTGTAAAAAAGAGGCGATTTTATAGATGTTTGGCGGCTCCTATAAAAAATAACTAATCAAAAAAATAAACCAATAGATGCATTTCAATGGTGGATATCCATAGCATATTAAAAAATAATTTCTCTAGTGCCATAATTGAGGAAGGGAGAATTCTAATACGTTTTTATGGATAAGGCGCTGGGGTCCAGCCCTCTTAAGTAGCCACTTTAGCAGGCATTTTAATTTTATATATGTATGTACGTATTCCAAAAAACAGTTTATATATTTTTAAAATTACTTGGTTAACAAACATAGCAGCATAGCTCGGTTATTAAGCTTCTGCTTAACACCGAGAGGCGTCGGGTTCGATCCCAAGAGCTGACCTCGATTGAAAAGAATTTTTCTGATTAAATATGTATTGCTGCTGGTCAGATTTGGATATTTGTGAATCCAGATCAATCGTTTCCTATTAGAGTTTGCCAATTTTCTCTGACTTTATTGTTGAAACGGTTCCCGTTTAATAATTGGCTAAAAATCCTTCCTAACTACTATGTCACCACTATTTGAGTATGATTAATGTACATATACAAGTCATAGATGTCTCGTTAATTTGCGAGTTTTTCAGTGTCTCGTAATTCAACGACCCGTAATAAAAATACTGCATTGTAATTGTAATTGTAATTTGTAATTGGCCAGGAAGGCGCATTGGGGTTTACCTGAAAGACCTTCCTGGTATATATGTAAAAAATAAATAAATAAATAAACCAAGATTTATTTATTAGAAAGAGCTAAGTTTACGTTATTGTTAGATATATTCGAAAATTGCAGATTTAATTATGGAACGATGATGAATTTAAAATGAGATACGTAGAACTTTGTTTCACTAATTAACTTTGCTTCACTGTGTTCTGCTGCTGTGCTGACCGTCACTTGCGGGGTCAATATTAATGATTACTACTCTTGGAGTCTTGATGGTGATGACTAACTAATGTGATCGAATCGTGATCTATATAAATGATTTTTTATCTTTTGGGTTGGGCAAATTCTGACAGTCCTGGGCTGGGCAAAGTCCGGCACTTCTGTCTTATCTGACTATCCCTTTACAGGAATTTTAATGGACTTATTACTCACGTATATTGATGTGAGAAAGTGAATTCGATTATTGTGGGGACTACATTGATAAGCGAGGTACATAACAGTACGTGTGCTGTCCACGCTATATTTATCGTAACGTCCGTACACCTTCAAGATATTTATTTATTGAAAAATCAAAATACAACTAACATGTGAGCCCAATTATACATTTTTACATATTACATAAAATGGTACACAAAGAAAAACAAATGAAAGAGAAAAGAATAAAAACTAAAATACGACTAAATAGGACAGTGCATAACTAAACATAAAGTTATATAATATAGGATAAATATATTGTAAAATAAATAGAAAATGGATCAATCAATCAAGAGTCTCCTAATGGCAGTCCTGAATTGATACAAGAAAACACCGAATAGATCGACGTCATTCAGTTCCCCGTTAAACATACGATAAACACGCTGTAGATAGGAATATTTGAGGGAATTCGTTTTGAAATGATATATAAAGTAAAAAGAGTGCAACGTGTCTAGAATACCTAACTGGGATCCTGAAACCAACCTTACTCAGTAAATCGGGATAATCAAGGAAACCACTTAGGAGCTTGAAAAGGAATGTAACATCAGTGAGTCGTCGCCTGACAGAAATATTGTTAGAGGATAGGAGTTTTAAAATATCGGGAATAGTAGTATGGGCGTAAATAGGAAAACGGTATCGTGGGGATTTGATAAATTTTAATTGGAGTTTTTCAATACAATTAATATGGTATATACCTATATAAAAAGGTGACCATATAATTGAGGTAAATTTAAGTTGAGATCTTTAAAGGGAAAAGTAAAATAATTTAATTACATGAGGATCATTAAAGGGTTAAGTTGAGCGGAGTATAAATTCCAAGATGCAATATTAGTAATAAAGGAAATATGTATGTTCAAAGTAATCGAGTTTATTATTAAAATTAAACCAAGATCCTTAATAAAAGAGGATGTATTTAGAGTTGAATGGTTTAAATGGTAATGAGACGTGGTAATAGGTTTATTTGTGGTAATATTTTTCAGGATTTAGAAAGCATAATAAATCAAATCTATCCAAATTTTCTTGCAGATTATAAAAATCGTCTATAGTGTAAATAGGGCTATAATTTTTTGTGTCATTAGCATAAAAAAGTATAGAAGAGTGTTTAAAGATATGTAAAATTTCATTAATATGGAGTAAGAAAAATAAGGGACCTAAATGCGACCCTTGTGGGACTCCAGAGGGAATAGATCTAAGTGAGGATTTGAAACCATTAAGAGTAATAATTTGATGACGGTTTAAAATGTACGAGGAGATCTAGCAGAATAGATTTCCACAAATTCCGAGGGACCAAAGTTTATTAAGAAGTAGGTGTAGATTGATTTTATCGAATGCTTCAGAGAAATCCGTATAAACGACGCCCACTTGTATCCGTTTGTTCATATAAGATGTGAGAGTACTGGTGAAATTAAGTAGGTTGGTACAGATCTCGTACATATATAGAGATATATGGAGCACTTATCTATTTCCCGTTGGAGCTGAATCCGTTGTCTACCATTCAATTTTAAAGTTTGCTCTTCTGCATATAAATTGGTGCGAGCGCGAGGCGCCTTTCTCCCCTAATCGAATAAAAGCTCTCGCGGCTTTTGGTGCTCAAACAGGCTCAACTTTTACTCGCGAACGTTTCGACAAGTCTATTATTTTATTTGCAAGTGCAACGAGTTCGAATCCCATCGACAACATTTTCCAGTGCTACAGCCTCGGATGGCTAGTTGTCGATTGCAAAAATTTGAGAAAGTTAATTCAAGGCAGGTTCGTGTGTGGGCGAAAAAGAAATTATGTCTTTAAGTATACGTTTGTGTGTTTGGGTTTTTGAAAGTTTCGAAAAAATGTGTATATTATTTGTAATGATGCTAGTTTTATAGATTGGAAACTTTTTTTTCCGATTTGGAATGTTTTTTGGGTAATGTTTATTAGAACGGTTTGTAGTTAGTCTATTTTACAAAGCTATTCTATGTTTCATTTTGCTAATGATTCAGGCAATATTCTTACATTCTTCCAATCGGTTTGAAACTATGCCATTTTGAGCAGTTTGGTCACCGATAGCAATTTATGTAAATCGATTCTAATAGTTTGATGGTGAAAAATAATCGTAATATACACGTTTAGAAGCTTTACGTATAGTGGTCAGTAGCCTTATATGTTTGACTTTCCGCCACCCATTCGTTTTTTCAGATTTTAATTGTTTAAATGCCTTGTTTAAATAAAAATAAAACATTATCTTTGTGACACTACATATTATAAAATTTCCATTATAGACTCTCATTATCTCTCACATACATATATTTTTACTTCACTAATGGGTTAATAAATAATTTCTTTATTTCTTTTAGGTTTTTGCATTGCATAAGTCCATATATTTTAAGAATATATGATGTATGTACATTTTAAAAACCGTTAGTTCATTGGAATTTCTTATTTTCTTTTGTTTTTTTGTTTTCTTTGTTTTCATATTCAATTAAAAAAAGAAACCCCAGCCAGCGGTATTAAAATCAATTTTGGCGTATATGTAGCTTTGGTTAAAAAAAATATTTTTTTCAAAATAAACTTTCAGGAAACGTAATCTTTTATATATATGTACATACATAGTTTGTTATTTGCTAGGCATTGATTGTATTATTATATTTATTTATTCTTTAAAATTTTAAATGTTTAAAATGTAAATTGACAATATTTAGTTTGAATAAACTCTTCTTAATCATATAAAAGTAATGGATTTAAGTCTATATATTATATAAACTCTTTAATATATTTCATAGAATTTTTTTATTTAGGTCTGATTTTAAGTACTCTTATAAAATAAATAGGATAGTTCAAATGTTTTGAAATTATTCGGGAAGAAATAAACAATAGACAAGTTGAAAACAAGTTAGTGATTATTATTTTAACTAAAATTAAAATGTTAGTATATGTACATATGTATGTACATGTATACAGTAGAATGTGAATCCTTTAAATGTTTGAATTGCTGATTACCTTATTTAAATAATGACTATGAAATGGAGTCCGAGACTTGGCTAAAGTAGAAATGAACCAACAAATGGAGGGCTGAGAGGTGAAATAAAACTACAAAGCAATTCCAAATTAGCAATAATGACTACAAGAAGAAAGGAACGAAAATGCAATTAATGAAATCATTTTTAGAGCAAGTGCACTTTCATATATACATATATAACAAATATTTGTACAAAACTTGTTAAGAATTTGTACCAATTTCTATATAGCAAAGTTGTCTTTTAAAGGGTGTTTTTAAATGCAGTGGCTATTCATTTACTTTTCTGAAATGGAATTGATAAATCTAAGTAGAAAGGTATGTATGTAGGCTAGGGTTTTAATGATGTAAATTTCGTATGGAGACGTATTGTTGGAAAACTCTTACAGAAGATAATCCTTATGTTATTCAAAATAATCCAAATCTTGTTCAAATCATTTTTTACAAGGATTTTCTATGTATCATTTGGCTTATTGGTCTGACACTGTTCCTATAGCCTTCCTATCTTTTGCAATTTTGCGCGGTTTGGTCAACGATAAAAATTTAAATCCCTTCCGCCAGCACGATGGTAAAATATTATCGTATTAAACACGTTTAAGAATGCAAAAATTTTGGAGTTGATTACAACTCAGCTACACCATTGGCCAGTAGTCTTATATGTTTGAATTTACGCCACCTACTCATTTTATCAGATTTTAATTGTTTAAACGCCCATAACATTGTATTTTTCACACTATATCTTATAAAATTTGCATTATAAGGCTATCATTATTGCTCATCTATTTTACTTCACTTATAGGTTATACAATTAATGTTTATATTGTTATATAATTCTGAAATATGTACACACGTACGTGTTGCAACCAAATTTTAAACGCTTCATTCTGAAGCTCGAACTAATTTCATCTTTCTGGCTTATTACTAATTTTATATATTATATTAATACTGCAATATTTTACGAGCCTTCTATTATACTAGATTTTATAAGCCATTTTAAAGTCATCCCACTTCGTTTTTGTAATCCCACATGTCGAACATTAGATCTGTCAAAACTTCGATGTTGAAATAGTGAAAAATGTAAAATGCATCCACATATTTTATAATTAAACTTGCGAGGTACATATGTACAAAAAAAATGTTAACCAAACCAGACCCAGTGATTTTTTTTAGCTATAATCAGTTAGTTATACATGTTCTTGTATAATAGACTTGTAGTTAGCATATAATGCTTTAAACAGAGTGGTCACAGATTCAAATCCCACCGGTTTCTGCTGGTCAGACCTTGGATCTGTGACTCCAGGTCAATCGTTTCCTATCAGAGTTTGCTAATTTATCTGATTTTCATTTATATGGTTCCAACAATTTGGCAACCTCACCAATTTTCTCACAAAATCTCAAGTTTTCAGCAATCTCGAATTTCACTGAATTGTAAAAAATGCTGCAAATTTACAAATTTGACGATAAATGTCCTTGTGGATGTTTATTGATATGCATTTTTGTACTTTGTATAATATTAATAAGACTTGTATTAAATTTACAATTTTTCTGGCCAGGAAGGCGAATTGAGGTTACGTGGTTGGACTTCCTGGTATAAATTAAAAGATAAAATAAAAAAAAATTATAGGGAAACGTTTGAAAATCCTCGAATTCATGTTATATTTTTGTTCACTCTTGAAAACTATCCCATAGTGCGGGACAGTTGCGCCAAATGGCGGGTCCGCACGCATGAATAAAATATGCGAAACGAAGCAATTTTTGCCACGGGAAGGTTGCAGCTGGCAAAACAACACCTTTGACATTTTCCCCCCACCTGCTTTTTGACCAACCCACCCATTCCGAACACACGTAGTACAAACGTATTACACCACCTCGACGTAATTACGTTATAAAAGCTTATCGATCAATCGGGACTTTTGAAATATACGACGGTGGTGGTGAGAGAGCAATTTGCCTTTGACTGGAACGTTGACCCTTTTGCTGGGTGCTCTGATTAAAATTTGTCAATTTTCCGTATACAACGCGGTATGCGACAACGCAAGATTGCTATCCGGCTATTGTGCAACGTACATTTGCATCGCTTGCAACAACATTGTTTAGTTTAACCGCAGCACGAACAACGGGGCGATGCAGTTCACTTCCGTTTAATGTCATTGCGGAAAATGTGGCCTTGGTTAAGTCAGATTATATTGGATTCGTGGATTTAAGGTCGTGATTTGATCTAAATATATGTTAAGTTAAAGCATGTTTCAAGTGAAAATATATCAAACAATAAATTTACAACGTTTAGCCCTAACAACCCAATCTTAAATGAATAGGACCAATCCTTACTTAACCTAACCTATACTAACCCTTAAATAATACAAACACAAACAATATAATCTTAAACTATTTTTTCTGTAACTGAAACCAACCCTGAAATGTAACTTATTATGATTTATATTTTCACTTGAAATATAATTTCACTGTGACATACATATGTATATACAAAACAGTTTTTTAAAAACATACCTCTTCTATAATTTGTATATAAAATTAGTATTTTGAATATAAATACCAATAATTTTATTTTACGACCGCCATCTATGTTTAAAACTAAAAACTGGATAGACGTCAGGCACTTTTCAGAAATTCAAATTTCAAACGCGTCTTACACGATATTTTTGCACCATCGTAATGGCGGAGGATCCATTTACTTATATCGATGACCAAAATGAGCAATATGGGAAAAGTATGAAAACGATCGGATAAGAGGCAATTTCTTTCCTCTAAAAACGAAAAGAGGTATGTAAAAATTAATGTCTCTGTCTGTCTGTCTCGTATAGGCTCCTAAACCACTCAACCGATTGCGATGAAATTTTCAAAATTTGTCCGGGAAGATAACTGTAAAAAAAATCGCCTAAAAACGGAAACGTAAGCGGGAAAAATAGGAATGAGTGACATTGCAACGCAATAATTTCAAATGTTTTCGTGTCGTGACCTGCGTTGTTAGGGTTAAATAAACAAACAATTGAATAATTTCAAATGTGTTCGCTGGCTGCATTTCTCCGACAAATTATGACAAAAAATGGGAACGAGAACAAGAACGAAAACGGGAATTGCATGCGTTATTGTGGTATTGCAACGTATGCCGGGTTCAGCTAATAATATATTATAATATTATTATTTACAAAAAAAAATCAATTGCTTACAATATCAACAAACAAATTTATCGCATTCAAAACATCCGAACAAATCTCAACCAATCTCAAAAAATCGAGTCAACGAAGCGTCATCGTTAGATGTGGTACGTGAGCGATAACCCTCTCATTCGAGACGATCTCACCACGTAATAGAATTGTTCGACGCCCAAGGCGACTGCCGGGGGTGGAAAACATCCTCCCCATGACACCCCCTTTTCCTCCATATCCCGTCGCCTCACCTCTTAGACGTCACGTCCGTCGCATTTTTCCGCATCCGGGCGAGCGCGCGCGCACGTGCGTCATCTCACTTCCGGTTGCTCTTACGCAGCGTACGTTACGCAAATGTCGTGTAGCGTAATGAGGTGTGGTTGATAGCTAGACGTGTGAGGCTCAACCGCGAAATTTTCCGATAGCGAATAAGTCTGATAGTCTCCTGATTTACTTCCTCATTATATACATATAGACATGAATATTTGCTATGACTTTATACATACATAAATATACATACATACGAGTATATACCAGCAGTGTAGCTCGGTGATTGCGTTTATATCTAGCAGCGAGAGGTTTCCGGGTTTGATTCCGTGCTAATATTTAAGGCTTTGCGTCTTTTTAATTTTGATTTTTTTGAATTATTATAATTTATACTTATTTTGTATGGAGCTATATCAATCATTATTTCAGAAACTATTGGGGAAACTAATCGAATGATTGATGCAAGGTTTTTACAGTAAATTTTATTGATCACATCTAGACGTCAACGACTAGAGTGAAACTTTGATAATTCATTTGGTGAAAGTTCTAGTGAAGAAAGGCTGAAGATCTTGTGGCTTCATTATTTTAGATGTTTGTTGATGATTGAATTAGGATTAGAAAATGGCATTGAGGCCATCAAAACTTTTTCATTGATTATGTTTAATCATACCAGCATTATGACTCGGTGGTTGCGTTTATGTTATTAGGCTACCGGGTTCGATCCCGTGATAATCTTTAATACTGCTGGTCAGACTTGGATATTTGTGACTACAAGTCAATCGTTTCCTATCAACGTTTGCCAATTTATCTGATTTCATTGTTGAAACGGTTCCTCAATCGAATTGTCAAAAATCATCCTGCCGATGTCACAAATATCTGAATTTGATTTATGTACAAATATGTAAAAATGTATGTACGAGTCTAAATCCATAGTTGTTTCTATTGATTAATTAATTAATTCATTCATTGTTGATTTCGTCTTCTTCAGCCTCCCGAAATACAGCGATTTGTGTAGGTTCATTTAAGTATACCATTGGTGTTTACCTCCAAAACCTAGAAATTAAAGCCTTAATTGTCACCCGCGAATCTTTTTGAGGTAAACCTAAGTTACTATAAAATATGAAATAAGACAATGAATAAAAAAATACTTATTTAATTAACAGAAATAGTGTTTTTGGAATTGAAAATTGGACTTCAAATATAACGGCTCATATAATGAAATAACAATAAAATGATAATTTTGCACCATTCCGAAGTTCCAATGATGGTACTAACAGTGATTGAATTGTCTCCATGATACACCGTCAAATACATATATATTTTCAAGAATCAATATAAATATAATAAGAGATCGATTATTGAATAAAAAGTAGTCAAAACATCGAGGGCAAACGATACCATCTATTGAAACGATAAAGAGAAGCTTATTCAATCTACCCTGTCGTAACATTTTCCGGTTAAATTGATTCGTCAAAAATTTGCATAGATAATTCACACACAAACGTAGTATTTATGCATGTACATATTGTATGTAGTACTTACATACATACATATATGCCAAATGTACTCTTTGTTTGCACGCTAGTATATATGTACTATCGTTTTTGGAATAAAATTTCAGAACCAACTGTATCGAAAAAACTTCATAGTTAATTAATTCAAACGAAACGAAACTAGTGCAGTATATACATATGTATGTTTATACATACATATGTATGAAGTACATACATAAGCGGGGGAATTTATAAAAATATTCGCGTGACGACTATTTTCAGCACATTCGGATTATCGTGAGGGAGGAAAAACTCGCAAGGAAAAGTTTTTCGAATTAGTGTGTTCGGTCAATTTTATCATACGGAAAATTCAATCATAACTTTGCTAATATGAATATACACGGCCGTATATTTTCATATACAATCCATTAACTCTATTGAACGCACGGGATTACACGCGCATTATGTATTTTTTTACATCGATGATAATAATAATGACGTTCGAAAGTCATAAATCACCCGGACGTAATATGAATCTACAGTTTGTATCATTGTTTGTGATATTTCAGCTTACTTTTATCATCATCATCATCATTTGAAGCCGTACACTATCTATACTAACACGCCTTCTTTCTTCTTTGCCCTGGGGAATTCCACAACCCCTTTTTTTCTTCACTCATTTTACACAGTTTTGGCAATTTTTCAAGCACATATTTTGACCATCTTTCAGCCATTTTTATATACACATTATTATAACTATAATTTTAATGTCATTATTTCCTACACTATATCAGCTACTAAAGTAATTCCAATCATCTATTTCCTTCAGTTCTATGACTTCTTTTTAAGCCACTATCCATTTTTTTTTTAATTAAACTCTATACAATATTTTGGCATTCAATGTTTAAATTTTATATTATAGCCGAATTGATCTGGAATGAAACGTAAAATGTACTTATATGCTATCACATTCACCCCCCACTCAACCCACGATTTCCAATTACATTTCGTTTCAGTTTCGCATTGCATTTTGGTCAATAAATACAACATTGTTCGAACGTATTGCATTTTTCGTGTTTTGAATTTGTGTTTCGTGTTTTGAAATTTTTACATACATAAAATTTTAATATAAAATGCGTAAGTTGTTGATACTATTAATTTATTTATGGAATACGTATATATTTTATAAAAATGGAAATTTATATTTTTTAGTCTATAAAAGTAAGTCTTAACATATTATAGACTTATGTACATACGTAACATGCAAATTAGAAAAACTTACAGTAATATTATTAAAGACTTTATGTATGTATTCGAGGAATACAAGAAGGTCACAAAACAAAATTTGACATTGAACCATACGGACACATTCACACATACAGCATTACTATTACATACTAATAACTTTGTTAGTATTTTCAATACAAATTGAGAGCAAATGTATGGAAACTTGCACAAGACAAATGTTCTACTTCCGGTTGTCAGATTTTGTTAAAAAAAAATTTATTACTTAAAATCACTATCTATCAAATTTTTTAAAACTTCATCTATTATTAGTACGTACATAGATAAAGTAATAACAATCTAAATTTAACAACTATAACAAAATACATCATGTAATAATACATATGCATCCTAGCTTATATTTATGTATAATAACATCCTCCAAGACATTAACACCCTTCAAGAAGGCACAAATGTTTAACAATAATGAAAAATACTGGTGGTCTTTAGTGCATTAATTTTGCTTTTCCGAGAATAAATTATAACAATTTGTGAATTCACTCAAACAGAAATAGTGAAAATTGGACTTTTTTTACTTTCAATTGTAATATCACGGCTCATATTATTTGATTATTTGATTTTTAAATTATGTTCACAATGCATCGTATATCTATTTTAATAGCTACTGATCTACTGATCATTTTCTATTTACAATTTTGTTAGTAATCATAGTATTATATTATTCTGATGTTAATGTACAGCATAATAGGAAAATAGCTCAAAAACCTATTTACAATTCTTATAAATGCTCATAATACATCTAATACATAATATTAATTAAAGACTCTCTAAATTCGATGACCTAAAGCAGATTGTGTTTAGGTAATCTGTGTGTTATACCTGAAGGGTATAGACATTTTGTTGTAATCACCGAGACTCTTCACAAGTGTGTTAGTATGGTTATTAGTGATTTTGTCATAGAATCTACTTGTTAGTTTGTTAGTTAGTTTCCTCTATAAAATTTTTATTAAAAGCATATACATATAATATGATATTTTCGTCAATGAAAGTTGTCAAATATCCCAACCACGCTTCAAAATAAGTCCGTCACATAATGGACATTGTGATAAAAATTTGAGAATTAAGTCAAATATAAATAGCGTTTTTTTTATGTTTATGGGATTTTATATGGGATTACTCCAAAGTGATATGTCCTCACCGAATTCGGATACTTGTAACTGAAATAGTAATTTTCCTCACATGTCGAGCTGTGAAAGTGTTCTAAATCATTCTAAGCGCTATAATCTCGTCGTTAGAATAACTTTTTTTCTTCTCTCCAAATACATAGTTCAGGCGACACTATCTGGAATGGTATCTTTAGCACCTCTGGGTGTAGCATTCGGGTCACGCGCCACAGGTTCGCAACCCCTGCGAGAGATTTACCGCGACACGTGCCACCATTTGCCGGCCCCTGCGAACCGAGCGTGACGGACAGACTATATTCCTTGCCGATTGTGTGTGGACGATTTTTTTTCTTGATATTTTCTTTGTTAACCCACAACTTTGTTAGCCGAAAGTCGATTGAAAATTCTGACTCAAGGCTCTCGTGCCATCTACAGCACTGTTGTGAAATTTTTATTTGGTTTTTGGGTGGCATAGTTTGATAAATTTAGCATAGGAAAAGGAGTAAGACAAGGAGATACCATCTCGCCCAAGTTATTCAATGCGATACTTGAGGGAGTTTTCAGGAACTTGGATTGCGACACAGCAGGAGTAAAAGTCAACGATCACTGAATGTTGTTTTTAAATCAAAAATGCCAATTTGTCTAAAGAAAAAGATCTTCGATCAATGCGTTTTGCCAGTGATGACGTATGGATGTGAAACTTGGACACAGAATGCCAGAATGTTACACAAAGTTCAATGCACTCAAAGAAGTATGGAACGCTGTATGCTCGGCATAACGAGGAAATACAGGGAGTGGAACACGTGGGTGAGAAGTATGACAAGGGTAGTGGACATAGTAGATAAAATAAAGAGATTGAAATGGCAATGAGTGGCTAGAAGAATAAACGAAAGGTGGACAAAATAAGTGCTTGAATGGTACCCGAGAGAATGAAAAAGGGTAAAAGGAAGACCGCAGAGAAGATGGGTAGACGAAATTATGAAAATTTGTGGGGTGATATGGATGAGTGTGGCACAAAACAGAAATGAGTGGAAGCGTGTTGGAGAAGTATTCATCCAGCAGTGGATGGTGAATGGCTGTAGATTATGATGATGATTATTTGAAAACTAGCAGTAGACTTTTCACAAATGTTCTCACTTTATTTATTTATCTTTGCCTCACTGTGTAAGTCCGTCGGCGAATGGTTGAATCTTCTAAAAAAAAAATAGAGAACGAAACACATACTTCAAATAGAAGTAAATCAAAATGAAGGTGACCGCAACGATCTGCACATTTTCCCGGACAATTCTAAGGCGGGGAACGTCCTCTCGGAAAATCCACGTCGGAAAAGTCGATAACGGGCCATCGACGCGCAAAGAATGGAGCAAATGACCAGTGATTCGATTTTATGACCCGGCAAAGTTTTGAATGAGCGGCTAATGGCTTTACAAGCGAAACGGTTGTGTCCTGAGGTGTTTTTTGGACGGTTCCGAGCATGATTTATACACGAGAGGGGAACGACAAAAACCCAGTTACTAACCGCTGAAAACATCGTCTATAGTTTCGGCACTTGGTTGTATAACGAGCTCGTGTTGGCAATATTTCAACGCGATGGACTTTGATGAAGTTGCTAAAAATTAGATTTGCCGCTAGTTGATTGAACCACTTGTACCGATTTATATTATATTTAACGCTCTATGACGCAAGGTTGAAATATCTCATATTATTTTTGATATAAAATTGGGTATATAAATATATTTTTTTGAAAGCAGCATAAGTTTTTAGTTCGTATACCTACTGCCATTTCAAATTAAAATTACGTTTAGAATAAAACACGTTTATAATATTTTCCGTGAAATATTTAATAAAAACTATATAATTTATTTTTATTTTTATACTTATTTACATAATGATTGAATTTACAAATACGTAGGAACTTTTCAGAATAATTCTATATACACTTGTTACGGTAATATAAGACACACGCTTTCTCTTTTTGTCAACATCGAAAATAAAAAGCATATAAAAACGCCTTTTTGTCAGTGGAATACTTGGAATAGTGTTATTATTATTTATTTATTGTATATTACATGTTTTTGTTTTGTTGAAAAAATTTTGTATACATTTTATATTGCTATTTATCACGAACACATTATTTTAATATTAGATTAACAGATTCAGCAAATAAACATTTGTCTAACGGAAGACATCATTATTTTTTTCTTTACATTAATCAGTTATTACAATAAATATTCAGTAATTTATTAAAGGCAAATACATTTGAGTCAGTAGACAAACGTTCTGTAATTACAATGAGCAAAAAAAACAAATATCGGAGCGGAGACTAATCAATCTTTACTAAATTTAATCCATTGAATTCGAATATGACAATGATTTGTATTGGTTTGCTCTCGTTTCATAAATGAGTATTGGAATCAATATTCGAATGCTTCTTTCATTGATTGTATATTTTTAAAAACGTATAATGTCTATTGTATATTGTCTAGCGAATTTTAATAATAAAAATATACTTTTTTTACTCAAGCTATCATGGATTTACAATGCCAGTTCTATATTTCACTACGTTTATAATGGTTCGTTAACAATTTCAATATTTTTTAAACGCTGATATCTCATAAACGAGAACCATACAAAAATTCAAATTCAGTGGATCAAACTAAGTAAATATTGATTAGTCACCGCTCCGGTAAGTAAAAAACGTAATACTTTGTCGCTCAATGCTATGAAATGGTCAGTTGGTTCATAGTTTGGCATTTAAAATTCTACACAATATTATGCTTTAGTGAAATGAGTTTTTGAAGCTGAAATACGGATATATTATGTAATTTTTAAAGAATTTACTGACTAAAATAATCAAATAACTGACGAATTTCATTTTAATTTATTAGCTATATAATAACTAAATATGAATTATAATAATAAGAACTTACATATGTAGTTTAATTAATAGGAGACGAAAAATTTTATTGCCATTATCTTCATGAGGAATTTTTTTTTGAATAATCTAAAAGAAAGTTTTAAAACTTAGTTAACAAAAATAAATTAAAATTGTAACGGAACCAACCGCTGTTCTTACGATTACTAAATTTTACGAGTTTACTTTTATAACATTGTGTAAAACATTCTCAGCAAAGCTGATGTAAGCTCATTATGTTTCTCACCAAGAATATTGTTACAATTAAAAAAAAAAGACCACTTCACGTATATTATATTGTAAAATGCGTAGGCGCGTGTTTGGGAGACTGAGAGCTTTCTCTCTCGAATGATTCGGAAAGTATCCGAAATTCATCTATAAATATGTAAAGTTTTCAACAATTCACGGCTCTTGTATCGCCTGAAAGCTTTCGAATTTCGGGGCGTAAAGTTCCACAAAACATGTCTGCCATGTTTTCCGTATTTACAAGGGATACAAGATTTATCCTGGCGCGTTCTTGTATCTAATTGAACGCATTGTTGAAGGCATAGCGTATTGTTTCGCCACCGTGTTTAATAACTCGCGCCAAATTCTACAATTCAAATTTTCCGGATACGAGACTCGCGTCTCCTTATATATGCGAGTAATCTGCATGCGTGGTATTTATTAATAATGATGAGACTTCAGCGGTTATACATATTTTGACTATCAGTGTGTCACTTTCCTACGAATCTGTGCATGAACTTTGTATATATTAAATATTGCATAGACGAAAGCTATCAAATATATTTAATTAGGAAATGTGATATACATATGTTTTTGGTACATCTGTGTAGCTTTGTTTTGAATTATATTAAACAATATATAATATACCTATGTACATATATTTATTTATAAATATACGCCCGCAAGGACCATTAAACCATAAATAGAACGGTAATACACAGACACACACACATTTTTTCTATATCATGAAAACGTGATCAGTGATCGATTCTGAGTTCGAATCAGTCAAAATCTTGAGTTCGAATTTTCGCATGATCACAAAACTTCATCTATTGTTACTACGTACATATGTAGATAAAGTAACAATATTAATATATGAATAGAAAAATAGGAATTTTAAACAATGAAGATACCCTAAGTGAATAAATAAATGAAGATAGTAAAATAAAATGCATTAAGCCTTTGTACATATTAGAAAAATGATAATGTAACAATTTTTTTAAATTTTGTTTACTAATATTAAATATGTAGATCAAATTGGCTAAAGTTAATTCCCAGTTTATGAAGTCTGGGTAACGTTGAATTTTGTTAAAATTTGAATTTTTGTTAAAGATATGGAATAATTGAAAAAACAATAACAAAAAAAAACGTTTTTACATACCTCCTTTGCATTTCACATGGCTTTCGTGTCAGTGGTCATTTTTATCTCTTATCCGATCGTTTTCATACTTTGCCATATTGCTCATTTTGGTCATCAATACACGTTAATGTATCGTCTGCCATTACGTTGGAGATAAAATATCGTATACAACGCGTTTTAAAAACGGGGAAAGTAAATCTTCCTGGCGTTTAACAAGCGTTGTTTAACAAGGCGTAAACTGTTCGCCATGACACGGCCTTATCAGATTTTAATTGTTTAAACGCCTATAATTTACTCTATATTTTATGAAATTTGCTCTATAGGTTCTCGTTATCTCTAATATATAAATATTTATAGTTTTAACTCTCATATGTACATATATATATAAGTTTCAAATTTGGCGTTTAGCTTCTTGTAGGGTAATACACGATATATATATTGATTTTTGGCCAAATATGTCAGATTTGACATTTCACGGCTAAAAGTATATCTCTTCACTGGGTTTTATCTGCGAGATAAGTATTCAATAATATGTTGTATCTAATTGTTAATATGATTTACAGTAAGTTTACATACATTTAGTTTTTTACAATAAGCTTACATACATACATCATTTAAAAACTAACCTCTTCTATATTATTTTTTATAAAATTAAGACAATATACATATATAAAAAACCTAATTAAGAAATCACCAATTCTCTCCATAAACTTTGATCATGAGTATATCAAAGTGCTCAATCTGCCATAGCGAGAGGGAGGCGAAAAGAAAAAAACACGTTCAGAACAGTGTGGACAAATGGGACAGTGTGGACGATAGACGTCACTGTGAAAGAAGATGCAGTATTTTCATACGTTTCTATTACGATTATTTTTTACCATGGTAATGGCGGACGTCATTTCCACTTATATATTCCACTTAAAAAATAAAAATAAATAAATATTGATAAAGTTTGAAAGCGATCGGATAAGGACCAAACTTTGTCAGACGACAAAATCTATTCTGAACTAAGAATAGGTTAGTAATAAATAGTTGCATCTGGTAAATCTCCCTGGTGTATGAAAATTTATCAGGTCCACTAATTCGATACTGTCCATAACGCCGCTGAGAACACAAAACAGACATAATAGATCATTGATTATTCTCTTTTCACAAAGTTTGATCATATTCAATTTAATATACTTAGTGTTAAGGCCAGATTTTTTGAAAAAATTATAATCAATGAATCTAATAAATCTATTCTGAATCCTCTCAATTGAATCACTATGTGCCTGTGAACTAGGGGACCATATTGGTGAATTGTATTCAAGTTGATTCCTTAGTAATGAGAAAAATAATAATTTAATTGTGTTCATATTGCTAAAAGGAATTGAACAAAGCGTAGGATTTTTGAATAATTTTTAGTGATATAATTAATATGAGGAATAAATGTAGTGAATAAATATGTGAAATAAGGGTTGCAAGGGATTTTAATGATGGACACGAATTCGATCAAATTGCTTTTATTTAGCGTTTACCCGCTAAGCCTGTCATAGGAAAAGTGCCCTATATAAGATAGATAGTTCCCAAGCGTTTGGCATATACACGCTCTGCACTATACACTCTGCACTTTCGAAAATCTTTCCTACATATATGTACTTTATCGGTGTTTGCTTACTATATGTATGTAGGTACAATAAATATAAAGCTTTATTGTACGTACTATATTTTTTACATTTTTTTCTTATGAATTTTTCCGTAGTTTTTTCCTAATGTGAATTTGGGAAGCTGAAAATATGTACAAAGTATAATAAACAGTTCTTAGAAAAAAAAATGTGTTTCTAATAAAATGAGAGAATTTTTTAAATTTCCGTCAAAACAAATTATACGGTATATGAATGATGTTTATGTTAAGTATGATTTGTTTTCTTCGTAAAACTTAGATTTTATAAATCCCAAAAGGAGCAAAACGAAACATTTTGCTTGTACACTTCTTAGAATTATGACTTTATGACAACATTTTCAATAAAAAACAGACACTCACTAATCAGAGATTTTTCCCAAGAGCAAATCATTGATTTTACAAACAAAAGTAATAGCGTATGTTCTATTAACGATTCCAATCTAAATGGAAATGAAACTATTTATCTGAACGGACATTTGGACAAAATGATATTTTTAATTGTTTAAAAATATCAAATTTAAGTCGAGGCGATTTCTGAATAATGTATCTGTTTTCAGTAATTTCGACACTCAATTGACCAAATGTCCGTTGGGTTAAACGTCTGTCGGGCTAATATCCGTTCGTCCGAAAGGCTAGCGGCCTAATGTCCATTCGGCCAAAAGTCCGCCCACGGCTTTAACTCCAACAATTTGTATTTATTATAATTAATAATTATTAGGTATTTATAGTAAATTTTTTTGTGTCATCATCATTCACTTAATATTAAATACACCCACTATCCAATACTCATTGCCTATTATTTTATCCAGCAACATGGCTCGGTTGGCTTGCGTTGATACTAAGCACCGAGAGGCTGCTGGGTTCGATCCCGTGAGCTGACCGCGATTGAAGAGAATTTATTCTGAGCATGATATTTAATGCTGCTGGTCAGACTTGGATATTTGTGACTCCAAGTCGATCGTTTCCTATCAGAGTTTGCCAATTTATCTGATTTCATTGATGAAGTGGTTTTTCCATTATATTGGTAAAAAAAAACCTACCCACTATGTCACCACTATTTGAATGTTTTCATAAATTTATCTATAACAAAGATGTCTCGCTAAATTTCTTATATACATATAGTATTTGTATTATGCTTATGTCTTATAATCCAGCAGCATAGCTGGGTCGTTAAGCTTCTGCAAAGCGTCGAGACGCGCCGGGTTCGATCCCATGAGCTGACCTCGATTGAAAAGAATTTTTCTGAGTATATCTGTAGTACTGCTGTTCAGACCAGGATATTTTTGACTCCAGGTCGATCGTTTCTTATCAGAGTTTGTCAATTTTCTCTGATTTCATTGTTGAAACGGTTCCCGCTAAAATTGGCTAAATATCCTTCCTACCTACTATATCACCACTATTTGAGATTGATTAATTTACAATAAAATGTATGTACAATTCATAGATGTCTCGTTAATTTGCGAGTGTCGTAATTCAGCGACTTGTATAATAAAAAAAAATGCTGTAATGTTTGTAATTGGCCAGGAAGGCGCATTGGGGTTACCTGTAAGGCCTTCCTGTTATATATGTAAAAAATAAAAAATAAAAATATATAAACATAATAAGTCACAATTACGCGTTAGAGTATTTTTAATGTCACTGTGGCTAATATGTAAATAATTAAATAAATAAAATTTCAACTGCAAAAGTTTGTGTAATTCGCATTTCAACAAATCAACTGTTCAAGATTGTGACGTCAAATGCTAACAATACATTGTTTTGTATTTTTTTTCATTCCCAGAAGAAAATCAATACACTTTTTACGTATTTACGACCGTATAAAATACCTCAAGTATCATAAAACTTCAGGCATGCATTTCAATGCACTCCAGTCGGGAGGTCCCTTTGAAGTATCGCTCTGATCTTTTACGGGACTTATCCCACCGTTTTTTCTCTTTTTAGCGACTTGTCTGTAATATATCATCCCGAGGGGCAGCCTTGTCAGTTCTTGGATATTGATACGAGTGTTATTGCATTTCAGTGACTGTGCACGAGGGCGAGCAGCTGAACCTGGCCAGGATAAGCCGCACCGAGATGGGTGCATATCTTTGCATAGCGACCAACGGGGTGCCTCCATCCGTTTCCAAAAGGATCATAGTCGACGTTGAATGTGAGTATATATTTATTCGGTAAATAAAAATATGGAAAATGTGTCGCGCGGAGGCGGAAAATAATTCCGGATTTCCCGCGGGAGAAGCGGCGCGTCGAAAGATTCCGCAAATTTTTCCGCACATTAAAATCTCGCTTTGAACGCGTCATAACAATTCTCGGTATTTTAAGACTTTCGCCGGCAACTTGTGCTATTTGAATTACGTACCCAATTGCTCAAAAGCTTTTATTATGTAACAATGGTATGTATGTATGTAGGTATAATGACATGCCTCTTAAAGTCAAAAATATGTAAATGTTTATATATGCAAATGTTTAAATATTTTTATTACAAGGCTATTCTATGTTTCACTTCGCTAATGATTCAAGCAATATTCCTGCATTATTCTAATCGATTTGAAACATTGCCATTGTGTGCGGTTTGGTCACCTATAGCAATTTAAATCGATTATGTTGTTAAATGATTCTGACACACACACACACATTTTTTTCTAGATCATGAAAACGTGATCACTGATCAATTCCGAGTTCTAATCAGTCAAAATGTCGAGTTCAAATTTTTGCATGATCACAAAACTTCATCTATTGTTACTACGTACATATGTATGTAGATAAAGTAAAAATGTAACATTAGAAAGTGATGAGGAATCGGCTAACATATGTAGGTAATTTTTTTTTAAATCGCAATACTTCATGTATCCATCGAATTTACGTATAAGAAGTGTATTTTATATAAAATTATATTTTATATTATAATTTTATGTATGTATACATTTTTAAGAAGAGCATCTAATTATTTTAATACAAATAAATTGCAGTATAATTATCTAATATATACAAAACAAAAAAAATGTAAATATTATATAAACGTTTCATGCACCTATTAGAATCAATTTGATTTGATTTTATTTGATGTGTTGAGCCTTGTAATTCCGTGTTCAATTCGTTTACGTAACCTCATCAATCATATGTTTCGTGAATGCACTTTAGCATGTTTGCATGTTAGGAAATAAAGCAATTTATTTTGCATGAAACAATTTTAATACTTACATTTCGATAAGCGGCCCCAATTACGAGACTTTTATGTGAAGCCATTTTTACAAGCTTTTTATTAGATTCACTCTATTATTTCGGTGATATTTCTGTTCGTCAAAAATTTGAGATCTGATTTCGAACCACTTCCACTCTTTACATATCTTTGATATTTTACCTAAATACGGATGCTAGCTAACATAGCTAGATGAGTTGAATCACAAACGAACTCATCAAAAGTTACATCGGAATCTTGTGTCAGATGTAAAATTGTAATATTTATTTTTGAAATGTCCATACTTGTCGATGCAAAAAAGTACACCCACACACCCTTCCGTTTATATATACATATATACATAGGTACATATTATTTATTTATTATTATTTATTTCAATCGAACATGTACACTCGCCGGATGCGGTGCATCCGCTCTAAAATCGCCAGACAAATTAAACGACAGCTTAACGGACGGCTGCTTTAAATGCAATTCTCATCTTCTCAAATGATAGATTGCACATCAGATGATGGGTAACCTTTCGATGTGCACAGATGCAATTATTAAAATGGTAATTATTAAAATTGAGTTGGATCTTTCAGGTTTATTAAACTCGCCAGAAAGATCCAACTCAATTTTAATAATTGCATCTGTACACATCGAAAGGTTACTCGTCATCTGATGTGCAATCTATCATTCGAGAAAACGAGAATTACGTTTAAAGCTGCCGTTCTGTTAATCTGGCGATTTTAGAGCGGATGCACCAAACCCACATACATATGTATGTAGTTGATAGAGCGGAGTGGGCATGCAACGTATCTAGAAGAATGGACGAAAGGTGTACAAAAGAAGTGCATGAATAGTACCCGAAAGAACGCAAAGGCATGACAGAAGCATTGCTGGGAATATGGGTAGACAAAATTAGTTTCGCAAAACAGAGACGAGTAGAAGAGTTTTGGATGGTTCTAAGAGTGGATGAAAAAATGGCGAGTGTAGGCTAGCACTGGCAAATCTGTTCATGTCACATTCACACTTCGACGAGGGAACTGCCCAGTAGTCAGACTGAAAAACGATGAACTGACTGAAAGTACCGCAGCAAAATACCTGGGTTTCACCATTGACAGGAGACTGAC